>NC_057798.1:128949547-129073938 GCF_018294505.1 Triticum aestivum
GCAAAACAAATCTGAAGATGCATCAACATACCTAATTATCAAATACATTTGTTCTTGGTGGCTTGCATCAGGAGTATAGTCAAGTATAACTGAGAAGTACTTGGCTTCTTTTACCTTTCGAATGATTTCTGACTTGATTGCAGCAGCGAGCAAACTTATTAACTCATTCTGGATGGAAGGACCAAGATAATGATCACGGATTTATCATTGGTGATGCGGTCAACATGCTCCTTCCTAATTGGGTCAAATTCATCCAACATCTGAACCATTCCTAAGAAATTTCCATTGCTCTCTTGGTACAACTTGCAATTACTTCCCCGGAATGCTATTTGCGTTCTGCAAGAAATGTTACAATGAACAAAATTCTGAGTAAAACTTTTCTCCTGTGCTCCTTTTCTTTTTCAAGTTCTCGCTGAGCAACTTTATCAATTGTTTGGTTCTTCTGAAACCTAAGGCGCAAGTCATACCATGTAGCCATATTTGTGACATGTTCTCTACTAGTTTCATGCTCTTTAAGTCTAGTGAGAAGATGATGCGAGTCATTGAAACCATCATGTGCTAAATGACCTCTCACATGCCCCTTTCTTAATAATTTGCAGCAGAAACAAAATACTTTGCCAAGATCTTTGCTGTATACAAGCCATTCTCTGTCACATTTTTCTCCATTTGAGAGAACTCTAGTGTATGACAATGCAGAAAACCTTCTACCGAATTTGTCTACATCATCATGCTCAATATACCAGTCTCTTTTAGGACCCTTTTGTAGCAAAATATCAATCATTTTAGCATCAAGTGCATACCAGTTTCTTGGATCAAATATATCAGGCGTAAAATAATTGTTGTTGTCATCATCACCTTCAATGGCAGTACTAATAGCATCACCTTCAGCACCAATATTAACATTATCACCTCCATCTGCAATATTAGCATCATCATCTTCATTTACAGTGCCAGCCTCTGTCTTAACTACAATGTTAGCATCATCACCATGACGATCACCAACATTATCATTGGGAGTCTGGGCGTCAGAATTTAATCGAGGTTCTTTCATGACAAAACTGTCAAGAACCCTTTAGACGTTGCGCTTCTGCTTCTTGCTTTTGCTTCTTCTTACGCTTTTTACAACCAGAATCATATGTTCTGGAAGACATGATGATTCAGAAATAAATGCCTCCTGTTTTATAAACCAAAGAAATTTAATGATTTATTATTCAAACATGAAATTTCCCAATTAGTGTGAATAAAAATATAAAGATATGTACAACTGATCAACAACAAACTGATCCTACTCGTTACTCCAAACTAGGGCCTGCTATTAACCTAGGTCAGGGAGATCAAAATTTGAAATTTACCATGTACAGGGATAAAAATTAAGTATACCTAATGGCAGCCTGGTCGATCACCGATGACGGAACCGCGGACGCGGAAGGCAGAAGCGGGCGACTTTCCAGGCGAGCGACTGGCGGAACCTTGAAAGGGCAGCAGCAGACGACACCCAGGGCGACTAGCGGAATCAGCAGGCGGGCGATTGGCGGAAGGCAGGACCGTAGCAAACGAGATGACGTCTGCTCGTGGCGGAAGCAGGCGAACTGGCGGCGTGTTAGCGATCAATGGGATCAGGAACACTCAATGGATACGGGAATAAGCAGTTAGCGGGCCTCATGGGCTGGATTTTTTGTTGCTGTGTACGCTGCTTAGGCCTTGCCGCTGGATTAATGGCAAAGTGTCATTAAATCTGTATACATAATACTACTAATACCTAGTCATTTGGGGGGCCCAATTTTTGGGGGCCCTGTGCGGTCGCCCACCTTGGCCACCTCCAACGACGGGCCTGACCGTAATGAGTGTATTCTGAAGTCCGGTGACCGTATTACGCTTTTCACTTGAAATACACTGACTGCCCGTGTATTTATCTCCTCTCTCGCTCTCTCTATGGAGCCGAGTAGGCCAACGTGCTAGTGCCTAAATTGGCGCACGCCACCCCATTATTGATGTACTGGTTTCGTAAGAGCGAACAAGCATTCACGTCTACTGTACAAACTGTAGATATGAGTTACAAATTCTATGAAGATGAATACAAATATTTGAATCCACTTTATGCCCAATTTCTCTCTGTAGGCCCTCCAAAAGTACATCTCTACAGTTCTTGCATGTTACATCTAACAACTATGCAATACAGCACCACTACTACACTCTAACACAATAAATCATATATGTTTTTTGTTTTACTAGATCTCATATTGTTACCTAATTATTCAGTTTGCATACATTAAAATTGCCTTTGAAATGTATGGCTAGTATCATCTACCACGCAGGAAAAATCCCACCCTTGTCTGTTTAATCAGTTTTGTATCGATGGATCATGCGAAACAGCAAAACTATAGTAGTATTACAGTACAAGTAACAGTTCACTAGGCCGCCGTGTCATGTACTCCTCCGTCGTAAGAGTGGAGCGCTCGCTTTCATAAATTTTCTAGTCCCTTTTGCCGACATGTGGGACATCAAGCAACAGGGTCCACGTGCCATATCGAAATAACAGTGCAGAGCAGTAGGGGTGAAGCACCCCAGTCATGGCACCGGCGTAGTAATGAGCAATGAGGCGTCAAATCACAAAGCTGCACCTTTCCCGCAGTTAAGTTGCAGGGACGAAGTAATAAAGCTAAAAAAGAAGTTGGAGGGACGAAGCAACCATCATTGCACTCGTTGATGAATCCACTTCTCCCTCATCTTCTTCAAGTTAACCACGTGTTGCATCTGCCGTTGTTCTGCCTCATGTGGGGCGCGGATCGGCTTGGTAAAGCACTGGCACATGGGTCCTCATGTTAGCAAATCGCCAGGCCAATGTCCTCTAAAAATAAGAAACCTCCCCTGTCATCCACACGGCAGAATCACCTCCTTTTTACTAATCTTGATACTAAAATTGTTTAGATCAATATAATCAAGATTTGTATAGATAGCACACAGGAGCAAAACCAAGTGGTATGGTTAAGGGCATCCACAATGTGTAGCCAAATGTGAAAATAGCTTTTGGCATCGATGGGAACCATTGTGGATGTTGCTGCCAAAGCCAAAAAGATGGAATCGGAGCTCCCTAATTGATTGATTGAAGGAATAGAAAAATGCAACCTCTATCCTCTTTCTCCCGTGCTTGGACGCATGTACAGTATAGAGCGCAGAGTCTACTCCCCAGTCCCTTCTATCACAAATCAGAAAGCAGTGAGGCGTCAAATCACAAAGCACGTATGAAGCAACCATCATTTCACACTTTGCTGACTCCACTTCTCCATCGTCTTCTTCGAGAAACCACCTTATGGCACTAAGCTGGACGGACGATGCTATTGTGTAATACTAGTACATTTACGTGTCCTTTGGTTCAACGGACTTCCTGGATGCAAATAAGGCGGTTGTCTCAGCTTGCAGGCGGCACTTGCCAATGACTTACCATGGTCTCCCTCAATGGTGTTCTCCGTCGAATGCACTTCGCCAAACCACAACATTCGAGATATCATCAACGTCACCGCAATGGGGAAGGAAGTCAAATAGTTACTACCTCCATTTTTTTGTACACAAGGCTAGTATATCAAGCTTAAAATTTGCAGAAGTCCACTAACACTAATCGAGGCAAAATTGATGGGGCTTGCCTCGTACTAGCAACCAAGGACATTAATATACCCTTGCATGCATGCGAAATGAGAAGGTTGGTTTGCATGACGCTGCATTAATCAAGTGATGTGGAGTGAGATGGTTAGCTCTTTGGGTGTTGGAGAAAAAATACGCATTAATTGACATGTCAAACGAGGATTTGTATCAATCAATCCCACAAAGGAAAACCCCACCTTTCTTTTTTAACACAAGTAGTACTCCTACGTACGTACTTGTATCGTGTTTGGGTCTAGGTCTTGCATTGCCATACTTCGCCACACTTTTTTGCCAAGCTTGCCTAAAGTTTTCAAAATGAAAACGAGGTACACTTGCACACGGTTGTCGCGGTCGCACTGCACCCTCACACAGTCGCTCCTGCATGCCGCAAACCCAACCAAGGGAACACACTTTCACTGACTCGTGCTACTGCATGTGATCAAACCAAACTTAGCCATCCTACCGCTGACACATAATTTTCGTTCATACAGTATGTTTATCCAACCACATGCTGGGGAAGATCTGTACGGCCCGTGCGATGGTCTGTGGGGAAGAAGAAGAGATGAGGAAGAAGGGTTAGGAGACGTAGGATATTCATTCAACCACCTAAAATGGTCGACTGACCCAAATGATGAAAGTCAGGCGACTTGCATAAATATAAGTTTTTACACAGCAAAAGATCCCTAAAAACAACAACATAAAGAAAAACTATCACTAGAGACGACCTCGTCGTCTTTGGCTGCCGGCATGAACCAGCCGTAGTTGCTGACGTGTATCTCCGCACCATGGTTGTCCAAGGCCTCCAGCTACTCGTTCACTCAGAGTGTGTGGGCGCTCTGCACGAACGCGAGCGCCACCCGGTTCAAGTCTAGGACGTCTGGTTCCTCCTGCAGGAGGGCCTCGATGGCAGTGGCATATGCACGCTCCGCGTCGAGTTGAGCCTTCACCGCCTTGTTCAAGTCCAGGACATCCGGTTCTGCCTGTAGGAGGGCCTCGATGGCAGCAGCATCCGCGCGCTCCGTGTCAAGTTGAGCCTTTGCCGCCCGGTTCACATCCACAACATCTGGTTCCGCCTGTAGGAGGGCCTTGATGTAGCGGCATCTGTGCGCTCTGCATCAAGTTGAGTCTCCGCCTCCCGGTCCTCCTTTAATATCGCCAGGTTGAACCGCTGGTCCGCCTGCACCATGGGGGACCCAAACGCCGGCACGAAGTCGACGTCCATCATCTCATACGCATCGGGGGCTTTCTACGCAGCGACCTCCGCCATGAACATTGGATTGACTTCATCCTCTTCAGAGCTTGGCTCTAGAGAACTCGAGGATTGGCCCGCCGCAAAGCGAGCTTGGGAATGGAGGTCTATGGCGCCGACCGCCGCCGTGATTTCTACACGGCGCTCCGGCGTCAGCATCTTGTAGTACGTGATCTTGTGGCGCACCATGGCTTTCCGGCGAACATAGGGGGCGCTTGATGCGGGCTAGGGGATCGAAAGGTGGGGGAATGGGCTAGAGAGGAGGTGTTATTTTGGGGTAGTGGCGGGCGTAGGCCGAGAAGCGAAGGTTTTGGTGTGAATAGTGGTTCCAGTGATGACCGGTCAATCAATTTTGATTGTACATCACTCTTGTCGCGTTCGCGTTGCACCCCGACACGCTAGACCCTCCACATCGCTCATCGAATGGAGCGCGCTTTGTCTTGCGTTTTCGCTCGCTTGTGGGACTGCTGTTCAGAGCAAACCGACATCTGTCCCCCTCCCCCGCCTGCGTCATTTATACTACTACTAGAAGAGAGAGAGAGGTCGGCCGAGTGTTACTAGTACTCCCTCCGTTTTATGCGAAGTAAATAAAAATAGAGGGAGTGTACTACTAGTACTATGAGCACTGCATACTCTACTGCAGATGTTATCAGTACTCCACTAGTACTATTGGACAGGGAGCTTAAAAAGTTACTATTGGACTGGCTATACATGGCGAAATCCTAGTAGGAAGAGCATGCATGAGAACAATTCATGTGTTTGAAAACAAATTGGAAACCATCTACAGTTGAATACAAATCTAGGAGTACGTACGAATCTAATAATATTGATTGGGCGTTGTTGAATGTTGATACTTTTTTTGTAAGTTTGATCCAAGTAGAGATACTTTGACTACACATAAAACTTATATGTAAACTAGAAAGGATCAGAGGAAGTATATTGTACATTCCAAAGAGAAAGAAACATTGAATACCCTTTATATATGATTTGCTGATGCTAAGGTTCAAAATTTTGAATTCGCCTTAGGTACCACACATGCACCCACTCGTTCTCTCTCGGTTTCATCTTGGGGTCCTGAGATTGATTGAAAGAGGACTAGGGAGGGTACAGTATGTTCATTTCGCTTTTGAACATACAATATACTCCGTTCGATCCCCACAGACCCCCCGAGTCATTTCTATCATAGAAACACACCAAGCCTTTATCTCCTTCCACGACACACACTTGATCTCTCAACATCAATTGATCTCGTCAAGATGTGTCGGGGCATGAACTGAATGGGATGTCAAAACTAAGATGGTAAGCAACACGTAGTGGAGGCAAAGTGAAACTTTAAACGAACCGTTTATCTGTATGCATGTCGGACAAATTACAACATTGGAAATACAAGCATGGTCTAGGCCCACATGTGAATGATACTCGGCGGAATGTTCAAATGAGGCATGCGGAGGATGGACTCGACCGGAGGGTGGCATGATCGATGGAGAAGAGGGTTGGAGAGGAATGAGAAATAAGCAACGCCACATGATTATACTTGAACGGCTCAAATAAACAATAAGTCGTCTCATTTTCCCTTCCGTCTTGGTCATGGAGTAAGATACTCCTTTCATTTTTATTTACTCTGCATATTAGGTTTGACTGAAGTCAAACTTCATAAAATTTGACAAAATTTATAGAAAAAGTATGAACATTTATAAAGCAAATCTACATGATGTGAAAGTATATTCAATAATGAATCTAATGGTATTACTTTGTTATTGAATATGTTATTATTTCTGTCTATAAACTTTGTCAAAGTTTACAAAGTTTGACTTTGAGCAAAGCTAAAATGCGGAGTAAGTAAAAACAGAGGGAGTACGAGGGACTAGTATAGTTACTACTGCCGGAACATGGTAAGTTGGACCCCTAAATGCGGGCACGGACCAGGCACACCTTAATTATTCCTTCAAACAGTCGGACACCTACATTAGCACATCATTCGACTACTTAATCAAGTGTTACACTTCACTAGTTGAAAAAGGAAAAGGGTGGTTGAGGGAGTCCTGGATTAGGAGGTACTCGGACAGCCAAACTATATACGTTGGCCGGACTGTTGGGCTATGAAGATACAAGATAGAAGACTTCATCCCGTGTCTGGGTGGGACTCTCCTTTGCGTGGAAGGCAAGCTTGGCGATTCGGAAATGTAGATTCCCTTCTATGTAACTGACTCTGTGTAACTCTAGCCCCCTCTGGTGTCTATATAGACCGGAGGGTTTAGTCCGTAGGACAATAACAATCATAATCATAGGCTAGCTTCTAGGGTTTTCCTCTACGATCTCATTGTAGATCAACTCTTGCAATACTCATATCAGCAAGATCAATCAAGCAGGAAGTAGGGTATTACCTCCATAGAGAGGGGCCGAACCTGGGTAAACATCGTGTCCCCCTCCTCCTGTTACCATAGCCTTAGACGCACAGTTCGGGACCCCCTACCCGAGATCCGCCAGTTTTGACACCGACATTGGTGCTTTCATTGAGAGTTCCAGTGTGACGTGAAGATAGGGTTTCTGGATCGCCTTGTTATCAAGGAAAACATCACCTCTAGGGGAGCCCTGGCCTCATGTCAAACCCACCGGCTGGGCGGCTTCGTTATGACCGCCCGTTCGGCCATTGGGCCAACCATGACCTCTCGGGTCATCGAGAATCGTCTCCACATCAGCTCGGAATACGCCGAGCCGATGGATCCGACGAAGTTATCATCTTTGAACGAGCTCCTGGATCACATCGCCGCCTTGGGAGTCGCTACGGACTATGATCGGATTGGGATTAAACCCGATCAGAGGGAGATTAACTCACCGCCGGTCACCCATCAGATAGCAGTGGTGGAGGAGCAACGCAACAACTCTCCTCCCATATTGAGGATGGACTATGTCCGGATTACCGAGCTCACTGAGCCGGATACCCATTCGCGGGAAGACATGCCCTGAACTTCGGATTTAGAATTGGACTGTGGGCCAGAAATATTGATTGACATCCCGGAACCCGAATTATTAAGTTCGGTAAATCCTCAAGCTCTGGGTCCCAGATCGGGTTGGGATTCAGACTTAAATCCGCCCACCCACCCAGATACAAGCGATCTTCCCCACATCAGACAACAGTCCCAAGAGACATTTCGTCACTTTTGGGCCAGATTCCTACTTGCAATAAACAAGGTTAAGGACTGTCGCGATGAAGACGCAATCTCATTATTTTGCAAAAATTGTACGGACAAGGGGATCCTTAACGCCATAAATCGCTGTCACATATCACACTTCGCTGACCTGGCGGCCATAGTACAGAAGTACTGCGCGATGGAAAGCGCCTGGAAAACCCAGGCAGCCTTTTGGGACCCACTAGCTCTCACTAAACCCCTCGTCCGAACAAAAAGGGTGTACCCCCACAGGTCACCTAATGCAATCACGAAGAAGCCGAAGCCCACTACAGGGTGCGGAACCGTGTTGGAGGAATGGCTCGATAGGCCATGGAAAATACATACCACACCGGATACAGTACCAACACATAGCCTTGGAGCATGTTGGATACTTCGGTAGGTGGCCAAGAGCGGCGAGGATCTCCTCATCAATAACACGGTAGAGCATCATCCCACCGAACACAACAATACAGTCTTGACAGTCTTCGAGACTTTCGCCTCGAATAACAGGCGCAAGAGAGCACTCCGCAGCCTTGCCGAAGTTTGCCAAGTTGCAGCAGTAAACCCTTGGAACGACACGGCTATAACTTTCAATGCCAATGATGAACCGCAATTCAGAACAGTCTGGGCACCAACCACTTTGGTCCTTAGTCCAATCGTGGACGGCGGCAGCGGACTAAACCTCATTTATGAGGAGACTCTTAATAAAATGGAAATAGACAGGAGCCGCATTGAGCCAAGCAGCACGATCTTCCGGGGAATTATTCTCAGTCGGGAGGCACGATGTGCGGGAAAAATCACACTCGATGTGGTATTCGGCATGCCGGAGAATTATAGGTCCGAAGAGATAACATTTCAAGTGGCCCCTTTCAATAGTGGATACCACGCCCTGTTAGGGCGGGAGGCATTCGCAAGCTTCCAGGCTATACCCCATTATGGGTACATGAAGCTCAAGATGCCCGGGCCCAATGGAATTATCACTCTTGCCAGTGATCCGGACATAGCACTCTGTGCTGAAAATAAAACCGCCGCCCTAGCCCTCGAGGCACTATCCGAAGCTCTCACGGCCAAAGAATTAACTTCATTACGCTCCACAATGGACAGGGATGATGTGATACTTGATAAACGATCCAAGTCCACCTCCTTTAAACTAGCGAACGAAATAGTCGAATTCCAAGTCCACCCAACGGATTCCACAAAGACAGCATCCATCGGGGCACAGCTGGACCCCACAATCGATGTTGCACTACGGGCGTTTCTATTGAGAATTGGGACATTTTTGCCTGGCACCCTTCAGACATGCTAGGAATCCCACGCAGGCTGGCCGAACATAGCCTCAACATATTGAAGGGATATAAGCCGGTCAAGCAGACACTACGGCGCTTTTCGAAACCCAAACGACAAGCTATGGGAGAGGAGCTAGCCAAGTTACTCGACACCGCATTCATCAGAGAAATAAAACACCCGGGTTGGCTAGCAAACCTGGTGATGGTACCAAAGAAGGACAAATCCTGGCGCCTGTGTGTCGATTTCAAAGACCTCAACAATGCTTGCCCTAAGGATCCCTTCCCTCTCCCCCGCATTGATCAGATCATCGACGCTACAGCAGGACACGATGCACTGTGTTTCCTCGACGCATACTCCGGATACCATTAAATCAAGATGACAGAGTCAGATCAAGCCGCAACGGCATTTATCACCCCATATGGCCCCTTTTGCTTCAACACTATGCCTTTTGGGCTTAAAAATGCCGGGGCTACCTACCAATGCATGATTCAAACATGCCTCAAGAAACAAATCAGCAAAATAGTTGAAGCATATGTGGATGATGTGATCATCAAGACCAGACACGTCGAGTCTTTAATAGACAATGTGAAGCTCACACTCGACAACCTCTGAACATATGACACGAAGCTCAATCCAGAAAAATGTGTTTTCGGCGTTCCCGCCGGAAAGCTGCTAGACTTCATCGTTTCCAATAGAGGAATTGAAGCAAACCCGGAAAAAATCAGAGCTTTGTCACAGTTGGTTACCCCAACAGATCTTAAAAAAATCCAGAAACTAACTGGATGTGTGGCAGCATTAAGCCGCTTTATCTCCAGATTGGGAGAAAAGGCATTGCCACTCTATCGCCTTCTTCGACGAATCGAACACTTTGAGTGGAAGGACGCAGCGATGGCCGGACTAGAATAAATAAAGGCTCTTTTAGCAACCAACCCAATCCTGGCCGCACCAAATATTGGCGAACCCTTGTTGTTATACATAGCTGCAACAAACCAAGTTGTCAGCGCAGTGCTCGTCGTCGAACGAGAGGAGGGTGGACACAAGTTCCTGCTTCAAAAGCCGGTATACTACGTATCCATTGTCCTCACACCATTCAAATCTCGGTACCCCCATTATCAAAAAATAGCATGCGCGGTCTTCATGGCATCCCGGAAACTACGACACTACTTTAAAGAGTGTTCAATCACGGTGGCCTCCGAGGTACCACTCAATGACATAATAAATAACCGCGATGCAACGGGCCGGATTGCTAAGTGGGCCATCGAGCTCCTTTCATTCGACATTACATACAAACCACGGAGGACCATCAAGTCACAAGTACTAGCCGACTTCATCGCTGAATGGACAGAGGACGAACTCCCTAAAGAGTACGGCGCATACTCCAATTGGATCATGCACTTCGATGGCTCTAAAATGTTGGCAGGTCTGGGAGCAGGTGTTGTCCTCACATCCCCCACTGGAGATACTGTCCAATACGTACTCCAAATATTATATACAGACTCCAACAATGCAGCCGAATACGAAGCTCTGTTGCATGGTCTTCGGATGGCTGTCTCCATGAGCATTCAGCACATGGAAGTGCGTGGGGACTCAAACCTCGCAATATCTCAAATAAATGGAGACTTCGATGCCAAAGATCCAAAAATGGCGTCTTAATGAAATAACGTACTTAAAATGTCAGCTCGATTTGAGGGGCTCGAATTCCATCATGTGGTTCCAGAAAACAATCAAGCGGCGAATGTTCTTGCCCGCATTGGCGCTAAGCGCGACCACGTCCCACCTAACATCTTTCTAGAAAGGCTTTTTAAGCCATCCGTGGTGTGGCAAAGGGAGACCGGCAATACTAGTCCAGATCCGATCACAATCCCAGATTCCGAACACACTGACATGATCAGGGGCTCTACCACCGACATAACACCGTCGGCCCATCTCATCATGGTTGTCATCGCCCCATGGACCGAACCCTTCTTAGCCTACCTTAATAGGCAAGAACTCCCCGAGGATCAGAACGAGGCACGCTGCATAGTGCGGCGCTCTAAAGCCTACAAAATCCATGAGGGAGAGCTTTACAAGAAAAGCGCTATCGGAGTACTTCAAAGATGTATCGCCGAGGAGGAGGGGCGGCAGCTCTTGGCTGAAATTCATGCCAGACTCGGTGGCCACCATGCCGCAGCTTGGGCCCTTGTAAGTAAGGCCTTCCATACAGGTTTCTACTGGCCGACGGCCCGATCAGACGCACAGGACCTTGTCCAACATTGCGTCGGATGCCAGCTTTTCGCCAACCAAAGCCATATGCCGCCCACCGCTCTTCAATCAATCCCCATAACATGGCCCTTTGCGGTCTGGGGGCTTGATATGGTCGGATCCCTTAAAGAAGGAAGCCATAATAAAAAATACATGTTGGTCATGGTAGATAAATTCACCAAATGGATAGAGGCCAAACCGGTTAAAACGGCCGAATTCGGACCAGTGATAGACTTCATATCGGGTGACGTGCACCGTTATGGTGTCCACCACAGCATCATCACTGATAATGGCTCTAAATTTATAGCTGATGAGGTGAAAACTTGGTGTGGCAGCACGGGCATTAAGCTCGATTACGCCTCCGTCTATCACCCACAAAAAAACGGTCAAGTCTAACGAGCCAACGGTCTTATTATGAGCGGCATTAAACCTAGACTAGTGTGATCCTTAAAAGAATCAGACACGCACTGGGTCGAGGAGCTTGACTCCGGACTCTGGGGGCTACGAACCATGCCAAATCGCACTACCGGATATACACCCTTCTTCATGGTGTACGACGCAGAGGCTGTATTGCCCTGCGATATTATTCATGACTCACCTCGAGTGTGCATGTATGAAGAGAGAGAAGCTGAGCTGTATTGGCAGGACAATTTAGATGCCCTGGAGGAGGAGCGCGATGTTGCAAAAGCCTGTTCTGCATTTTATCAACAACAGTCTCGCAGGTATCAAAGCAGAGAAGTATGGGCCAAAACTTACAATATTGGCGAACTCGTTCTACGCCTACCGGAGAAGAAAAAGGACAAGCTCAAGCCCAAGTGGGAGTGTCCCTTCATTATTGACAAAGTTCTCACCGGAGGATCATACCGTCTGTGTGATGCATCATATAATCGACTCGAGCCAAACCCATGGAACGCGGTGAGACTCCGAAGATTCTACGCCTAGCGCCGAACTCTTTGTTCGTCTCCTTCCCTTCACTCTTTTCTATTTTATTTTTTAGCTCTCTTTTTGGTCTTTCTTTTATAGCATTAAAGCTTTAGTGTGGCCGGACCACACACTAGCGACATACTAATCTTCAAGTACGTGCGATCATTTTACCTGGGGGCTTCTTATACAGAAGCTTATTGCAAACGCGTTTCAAGCATAAAACTCATCGCATATGAGTCCTTTTGTTCATATGTGCCTTTCCTCTCCCATTATATGCATCGATATGACTTAAGTTTTGGCCAAGATGGGTTGCCTGGCTCCTGTGCTTATGCCCTACATTCCTGTTAGTTCGGCTAGGGCATAAAGGGAGCACCTCTGCGATTGTTACTGCCGGGAACTCTGGATGTCTACCTCAGACTGGGTGAAGCCCAAAGCTAGCGTTCTTAAGGGAATATTCGGTTGGTGGACTAAAGACGTGTCTTACCTGTAACACTATGAACCCCCAGATGTCAAGTATACTGTGATTATTTAATCACAGATCGGACATGCACTTTATACATGCACACCCAGCGAAAGGAACCCTTAACAGAACTATTCTGCCTGGAAGATGTTTCTTACTATCGATGTAATATAACATAGCTAGTTGGATACTTGTCTGTTGAAGCAACTATGACCCCTACACCTGGTTTCCACGCGTACCCCGATTTTACATTACTGAGCGGGTATTCGGAAACACTCCGGACTATCGAGTCCGGAGGCCGAAGCAAAAAGTTCCGCCATGACAAATTATTTACAATCCGGCTAGGGACAATACTTGTCCTTTGAAGTACATAGTCATTTTGACTTAAAAACTTCCTCTTCTATGCCATCCAATAGGTTGTCTAGCTTACAATCCTGTTGGGAATACTTGGCCGCTAACTCTACCTGGTTGTATAGCAGACTAACTGGAATTTCTTTTCCATCTGACCCTACAGGTCCGACCCGGGCCATATGGTTCGGATCGAGCTTGGTGTACCATGTTTTCACCATGGCCCAAGCCTCCCTTGCACCTTCTCGACAGGCTGATATCTTCCATAGTCGGAACCACCGCCGCGCTCCCTTGAATAGTTGTACAAGCTCCTCCATGCTTGACGGTAGGGACGTGGATGGCCACAAGGCCTTTGCCACACTCCGCATCGCCTGTCGAGCTTGCTCATGCAGTTGAGAAAGATCTTGTAGAATATCGCCTGAGGATTCGTGTTGGGGAACGTAGCAAAAAATTAAAAATTTTCCTACGGTTTCACCAAGATCCATCTATGAGTTCATCTAAGCAATGAGTCATATGCATCTACATACCACTTTGTAGATCGCGAGCGGAAGCGTTCAAAAGAACGGGGTTGAAGTAGTCGTTCGCGTCGTGATCCTTTCACCAGAGATCCTAGCGCCGAACGGACGGCACCTCCGCGTTCAACACACGTACAGAGCGGATGACATCTCCTCCTTCTTGATCCAGCAAGGGGGAAGGAGAGGTTGATGATGATGGCTCCAGCAGCAGCACAACGGCGTGGTGGTGGTGGAACAGCAGCACTCCGGCAGGGCTTCGCCAAGCACGTGACGGAGGAGGAAGAGGTGTAGTAGGGGGAGGGGGCGCCAGGACTTAAGGGTGCGGCTGCCCCCTCCCCCTCCCTTTATATAGGCACCCAGGGGGGGCGCCAGCCCTAGGAGATCCAATCTCCCAAGGGGGCAGCGGCCAAGGGGGTGGAGTGCCCCCCAAGGCAAGTAGGGCACCCCCCACCCTAGGGTTTCAACCCTAGGCGCAGGGGGTGGGCCAAGGGGGGCGCACCAGCCCACTATGGGCTGGTTCCCCTCCCCACTTCAGCCCTTGGGGCCCTCCGGGATGGGTGGTCCCACCCGGTGGACCCCCGGGACCCTTTCGGTGGTCCCGGTACAATACCGGGTGACCCCGAAACCTTCCCGATGGCCGAAATACCACTTCCTATATATAATTCTTTACCTCCGGACCATTCCGGAACTCCTCTTGACGTCCGGGATCTCATCCGGGACTCCAAACAACATTCGGTATGCTGCATACTCATATTCATACAACCCTAGCATCACCGAACCTTAAGTGTGTAGACCCTACGGGTTCGGGAGACACGTAGACATGACCGAGACGACTCTCGGGCAATAAGCAACAGCGGGATCTGGATACCCATGTTGTCTCCCACATGCTCCTCGATGATCTCATCGGATGAACCACGATGTCGAGGATTCGAACAACCCCGTATACAATTCCCTTTGTCAATCGGTACGTTACATGCTCGAGACTCAATCGTCGGTATCCCAATACCTCGTTCAGTCTCGTTACCGGCAAGTCACTTTACTCGTACTGTAATGCATGATCCCGTGACCAAACACTTGGTCACTTTGAGCTCATTATGATGATGCATTACTGAGTGGGCCCAGAGATACCTCTCCGTCATACGGAGTGACAAATCCCAGTCTCGATCCGTGTCAACCCAACAGACACTTTCGGAGATACCTGTAGTGTACCTTTATAGTCACCCAGTTACGTTGTGATGTTTGGTACACCCAAAGCACTCTTACGGTATCTAGGAGTTACACGATCTCATGGTCTAAGGAAGAGATACTTGGCATTGAAAAAGCTCTAGCAAAACGAACTACACGATCTTGTGCTATGCTTAGGATTGGGTCTTGTCCATCACATCATTCTCCTAATGATGTGATCCCGTTGTCAATGACATCTAATGTCCATAGTCAGGAAACCATGACTATCTGTCGACCAACAAGCTAGTCAACTAGAGGCTCACTAGGTACATGTTATGGTCTATGTATTCACACGTGTATTACGATTTCCGGATAATACAGTTATAGCATGAATAAAAGACAATTATCATGAACAAGGAAATATAATAATAACCCTTTTATTATTGCCTCTAGGGCATATTTTCAACAGTCTCTCACTTGCACTAGAGTGAATAATCTAGTTACATTGTGATGAATCGAACACCCATAGAGTTCTGGTGTTGATCATGTTTTGCTCGCGAGAGAGGTTTAGTCAACGGATCTGCGACATTCAGATCCGTATGTTCTTTGCAAATATCTATGTCTCCATCTTGAACATTTTCACGGATGGAGTTGAAACGACGCTTGATGTGCCTGGTCTTCTTGTGAAACCTGGGCTCCTTGGCAAGGGCAATAGCTCCAGTGTTGTCACAGAAGATTTTGATCGGCCCCGACGCATTGGGTATGACTCCTAGGTCGGTGATGAACTCCTTCACCCAAATAGCTTCATGTGCTGCCTCCGAGGCTGCCATGTACTCCGCTTCACACGTAGATCCCGCATGATGCTCTGCTTGCAGCTGCACTAGCTTACTGCTCCACCATTCAACATATACACGTATCCGGTTTGTGACTTAGAGTCATCCAGATCTGTGTCGAAGCTAGCGTCGACGTAACCCTTTACGGCGAGCTCTTCGTCACCTCCATAAACGAGAAACATGTCCTTTGTCCTTTTCAGGTACTTCAAGATATTCTTGACCGTTGTCCAGTGTTCCTTGCCGGGATTACTTTGGTACCTTCCTACCAAACTTACGGCAAGGTTTACATCAGGTCTGGTACACAGCATGGCATACATAATAGATCCTATGGATGAGGCATAGGGGATGACGCTCATCTCTTATTTATCTTTTGCCGTGGTCGGGCATTGAGCCGAGCTCAATCTCACACCTTGCAGTACAGGCAAGAACCCTTTCTTGGACTGATCCATTTTGAACTTCTTCAAAATCTTATCAAGGTATGTGCTTTGTGAAAGACCTATGAGGCGTCTCGATCTATCCCTATAGATCTTGATGCCTAATATGTAAGCAGCTTCTCCAAGGTCCTTCATTGAAAAACACTTATTCAAGTAGGCCTTAATGTTGTCCAAAAGTTCTATATCATTTCCCACCAAGAGTATATCATCTACATATAATATGAGAAATGCTACAGAGCTCCCACTCACTTTCTTGTAAACGCAGGCTTCTCCATAAGTCTGCATAAACCCAAACGCTTTGATCATCTCATCAAAGCGAATATTCCAACTCTGAGATGCTTGCACCAGCCCATAAATGGATCGCTGGAGCTTGCATACTTTGTTAGCGTTCTTAGGATCGACAAAACCTTCCGACTGCATCATATACAACTCTTCCTTAAGATAACCGTTAAGGAATGCCGTTTTGACGTCCATCTGCCATATCTCATAATCATAGTACGCGGCAATTGCTAACATGATTCGGACGGACTTAAGCTTTGCTACGGGAGAGAAAGTCTCAGCGTAATCAATCCCTTGAACTTGCCGATAACCCTTAGCGACAAGTCGAGCTTTATAGATGGTGACATTACCATCCGCGTCCGTCTTCTTCTTAAAGATCCATTTGTTTTCTATCGCTCGCCGATCATCGGGCAAGTCAGTCAAAGTCCATACTTTGTTTTCATACATGGATTCTATCTCGGATTTCATGGCTTCAAGCCATTTGTTGGAATCTGGGCCCGCCATCGCTTCTTCATAGTTCGAAGGTTCACTGTTGTCTAACAACATGATTTCCAGGACAGGGTTGCCGTACCACTCTGGTGCGGAACGTGTCCTTGTGGACCTACGAAGTTCAGTAGCAACTTGATCCGAAGTACCTTGATCATCATCATTATTTTCCTCTTCAGTTGGTGTAGGCATCACAGGAACATCTTCCTGAGCTGCACTACTATCCCGTTCAAGAGGTAGTACTTCATCGAGTTCTACTTTCCTCCCACTTACTTCTTTCGAGAGAAACTCTTTTTCCAGAAAGGATCCATTCTTGGCAACAAAGATCTTACCCTCGGATCTTAAGTAGAAGGTATACCCAATGGTTTCCTTAGGGTATCCTATGAAGACGCATTTTTCCGACTTGGGTTCGAGCTTTTCAGGTTGAAGTTTCTTGACATAAGCATTGCATCCCCAAACTTTTAGAAACGACAGCTTAGGTTTCTTCCCAAACCATAATTCATACAGTTGTTGTCTCAACGGATTTAGATGGTGCCCTATTTAAAGTGAATGTAGCTGTCTCTAGAGCGTATCCCCAAAATGATAGCGGTAAATCGGTAAGGGACATCATAGATCGCACCATATCCAATAGAGTGTGATTACGATGTTCGGACACACCGTTACGCTGAGGTGTTCCAGGCGGCGTGAGTTGTGAAACGATTCCACATTTTCCTAAGTGTGTACCAAATTCGTGACTTAAATATTCTCCTCCACGATCTGATCGTAAGAATTTTATCTTTCGATCACGTTGATTCTCTACTTCATTCTGAAATTCCTTGAACTTTTCAAAGGTCTCAGACTTGTGTTTCATCAAGTAGACATACCCATATCTACTCAAGTCATCAGTGAGAGTGAGAACATAACGATATCCTCCGCGAGCCTCAACGCTCATTGGACCGCACACATCGGTATGTATGATTTCCAACAAGTTGGTTGCTCGCTCCATTGTTCCGGAGAACGGGGTCTTAGTCATTTTGCCCATGAGGCATGGTTCGATGTGTCAAATGATTCATAATCTAGAGACTCTAAAAGCCCATCAGCATGGAGCTTCTTCATGCTCTTGACACCAATGTGACCAAGGCGGCAGTGCCACAAGTATGTGGGGCTATCGTTATCAACTTTACATCTTTTGGTATTCACACTATGAATATGTGTAACATTACGTTCGAGATTCATTAAGAATAAACCATTGACCATCGGGGCATGACCATAAAACATATCTCTCATATAAATAGAACAACCATTATTATCGGATTTAAATGAGTAGCCATCTCGTATCAAACGAGATCCAGATACAATGTTCATGCTCAAACTTGGCACTAAATAACAATTATTGAGGTTTAAAACTAATCCCGTAGGTAAATATAGAGGTAGCGTGCCGACAGCGATCACATCGACCTTGGAACCATTCCCGACGCGCATCGTCACCTCGTCCTTCGCCAGTCTCCGCTTATTCCGCAGCTCCTGCTGTGAGTTACAAATATGAGCAACGGCACCGGTATCAAATACCCAGGAGTTACTACGAGTACTGGTAAGGTACACATCAATTACATGTATATCAAATATACCTTTAGTGTTGCCGGCCTTCTTATCCGCTAAGTATTTGGGGCAGTTCCCGCTTCCAGTGACCCTTCCCCTTGCAATAAAAGCACTCAGTTTCAGGCTTGGGTCCATTCTTTGACTTCTTCCCGGCAACTGGCTTACCGGGCGCGGCACCATCTTTGCCGTCCTTCTTGAAGTTCTTCTTACCCTTGCCCTTCTTGAACTTAGTGGTCTTATTGACCATCAACACTTGATGCTCTTTCTTGATTTCAACCTCTGCCGACTTCAGCATTGAAAATACTTCAGGAATGGTCTTCACCATCCCCTGCATATTGTAGTTCATCACAAAGCTCTTGTAGCTTGGTGGGAGCAACTGAAGGATTCTGTCAATGACCGCCTCATCCGGGAGGTTAACGTCCAGCTGGGACAGGCAGTTGTGCAACCCAGACATTTTGAGTATATGCTCACTGACAGAACTATTTTCCTCCATCTTACAACTATAGAACTTGTCGGAGACTTCATATCTCTCGACCCGGGCATGAGCTTCGAAAACTAGTTTCAGGTCCTCGAACATCTCATATGCTCCGTGTTGCTCAAAACGCTTTTGGAGCCCCGGTTCTAAGCTGTAAAGCATGCCGCACTGAACGAGGGAGTAATCATCAGCACGAGGCTGCCAAGCATTCATAATGTCTTGGTTCTTTGGGACGGGAGCGTCACCTAGCGGTCCTTCTAGGACATATTGTTTCCTGGCAGCTATGAGGATGATCCTCAGGTTCCGGACCCAGTCCGTATAGTTGCTGCCATCATCTTTCAGCTTGGTTTTCTCTAGGAACGCGTTGAAGTTCATGTTGACATGAGCGTTGGCCATTTGATCTACAAGACATATTTTGCAAAAGATTTAGACTAAGTTCATGATAATTGAGTTCATCTAATCAAATTATTTAATGAACTCCCACTTAGATTAGACATCCCTCTAGTCATCTAAGTGTTACACGATCTGAGTCGACTAGGCCGTGTCCGATCATCACGTGAGACGGACTAGTTATCATCGGTGAACATCTCCATGTTGATCGTATCTTCCATACGACTCGTGTTCAACCTTTCGGTCTCTGTGTTCCGAGGCCATGTCTGTACATGCTAGGCTCGTCAAGTTAACCCTAAGTGTTCTGCATGTGTAAATCTGTCTTACACCCATTGTATGTGAACATAAGGATCTATCACACCCGATCATCACGTGGTGCTTCGAAACGACGAACTTTAGCAACGGTGCACAGTTAGGGGGAACACTTTCTTGAAATTATTATAAGGGATCATCTTATTTACTACCGTCATTCTAATTAAACAAGATGCATAAAAATAATAAACATCACATGCAATTATATAGTAGTGACATGATATGGCCAGTATCATATAGCTCCTTCGATCTACATCTTCGGGGCTCCATGATCATCTTCGTCACCGGGAAGACACCATGATCTCCATCATCATGATCTCCATCATCGTGTCTTCATGAAGTTGTCACGCCAACGACTACTTCTACTTCTATAGCTAACGCGTTTAGCAATAAAGTAAAGTAATTTACATGGCGTTCTTCAATGACACGCAGGTCATACAAAAATAAAGACAACTCCTGTGGCTCCTGCCGGTTGTCATACTCATCGACATGCAAGTCATGATTCCTATTACAAGAACATGATATCATACATCACAATATATCATTCATCATTCATCACAACTTCTGGCCATATCACATCACATGACAATTGCTGCAAAAACAAGTTAGACGTCCTCTAATTGTTGTTGCATCTTTTATGTGGCTGCAATTGGGTTCTAGCAAGAACGTTTTCTTACCTACGAATAACCACAACGTGATTTTGTCAACTTCTATTTACCCTTCATAAGGACCCTTTTCATCGAATCCGCTCCAACTAAAGTGGGAGAGACAGACACCCGCCAGCCACCTTATGCAACTAGTGCATGTCAGTCGGTGGAACCGGTCTCACATAAGCGTACATGTAAGGTTGGTCCGGGCCGCTTCATCCCACAATACCGCTGAAGCAAGATAAGACTAGTAGCGGCAAGCAAGTTGACAAGATCTACACCCACAACAAAATTGTGTTCTACTCGTGCAATAGAGAACTACGCATAGACCTGGCTCATGATGCCACTGTTGGGGAACGTAGCAGAAAATTAAAAAATTTCCTACGGTTTCACCAAGATCCATCTATGAGTTCATCTAAGCAACGAGTCATGGGAGATGCATCTACATACCACTTTGTAGATCGCGAGCGGAAGCGTTCAAAACAACGGGGTTGAAGTAGTCGTTCTCGTCGTGATCCTATCACCGGAGATCCTAGCGCCGAACGGACGGCACCTCCGCGTTCAACACATGTACGGAGCGGATGACGTCTCCTCCTTCTTGATCCAGCAAGGGGGAAGGAGAGGTTGATGATGATGGCTCCAGCAGCAGCACAACGGCGTGGTGGTGGTGGAACAGCAGCACTCCGGCAGGGCTTCGCCAAGCACGTGACGGAGGAGGAAGAGGTGTAGCAGGGGGAGGGGGTGCCAGGACTTCAGGGTGCGGCTGCCCCCTCCCCCCTCCCTTTATATAGGCCCCCAGGGGGGGCGCCGGCCCTGGGAGATCCAATCTCCCAAGGGGGCGGCGGCCAAGGGGGGTGGAGTGCCCCCCAAGGCAAGTGGGGCGCCCCCCCCCCCCCCACCCTAGGGTTTCAACCCTAGGCGTAGGGGGTGGGCCAAGCGGGGAACACCAGCCCACTATGGGCTGGTTCCCCTCCCCATTTCAGCCCTTGGGGCCCTCCGGGATGGGTGGCCCCACCCGGTGGACCCCCGGGACCCTTTCGGTGGTCCGGGTACAATACCGGGTTACCCCGAAACCTTCCCGATGGCCGAAATACCACTTCCTATATATAATTCTTTACCTCCGGACCATTCCGGAACTCCTCGTGACGTCTGGGATCTCATCCGGGACTCCGAAAAACATTCAGTATGCTGCATACTCGTATTCATACAACCCTAGCGTCACCGAACCTTAAGTGTGTAGACCCTACGGGTTCGGGAGACACGTAGACATGACCGAGATGACTCTCGGGCAATAACCAACAGCGGGATCTGGATACCCATGTTGGCTCCCACATGCTCCTCGATGATCTCATCGGATGAACCACGATGTCGAGGATTCGAACAACCCCGTATACAATTCCCTTTGTTAATCGGTATGTTACATGCCCGAGACTCGATCGTCGGTATCCCAATACCTCGTTCAGTCTCGTTACCGGCAAGTCACTTTACTCGTACAGTAATGCATGATCCCGTGACCAAACACTTGGTCACTTTGAGCTCATTATGATGATGCATTACCGAGTGGGCCCAGAGATACCTCTCCGTCACGGAGTGACAAATCCCAGTCTCGATCCGTGTCAACCCAACAGACACTTTCGGAGATACCTGTAGTGTACCTTTATAGTCACCCAGTTATGTTGTGACATTTGGTACACCCAAAGCACTCTTACGGTATCCGGGAGTTACACGATCTCATGGTCTAAGGAAGAGATACTTGACATTGGAAAAGCTCTAGCAAAACGAACTACACGATCTTGTGCTATGCTTAGGATTGGGTCTTGTCCATCACATCATTCTCCTAATGATGTGATCCCATTGTCAATGACATCTAATGTCCATAGTCAGGAAACCATGACTATCTGTCGACCAACGAGCTAGTCAACTAGAGGCTCACTAGGGACATGTTATGGTCTATGTATTCACACGTGTATTACGATTTCCGGATAATACAGTTATAGCATGAATAAAAGACAATTATCATGAACAAGGAAATATAATAATAACCCTTTTATTATTGCCTCTAGGGCATATTTCCAACAATCCGGGCATCTCCTCTCCGGGACGGCCAGCCAGCAAACCTATAGACATAACTTTGTTAGCCCGTTTCTTCGCCGAACTATAAAAATGTTCGTTTGAGCACATACTAAAAATGCCGCGTTGAAGCCTTTTATTTTCCTTCATGGAGTCAGCCAGCTGGGCCTGAACATGTTTCAATTCTACGCCCAGTCGGGTATTGGCATCTAGGAGATCGTTTTTCTCCTGCCTAACCCGGGTAAGTATACACTCACTAGTGTCTTGATGCCTTTGAGCTCTCTGTTCATCCTCTTGTAGTATCTCTGGATTCACTCCGGAATAATCTGCGGAATCTGTTATCAGATTGGCAACGTGTCAAGACTGCTGGTATACGAGATTACGCTTTTTCTCGATAGAGAGAAACATTACCAGTTGAGGCATTTTTGGATTCCTCCAGTTCGGCAGTTGTGGCCCTTAGCTAGGTTTGACACTTCTCCAGCTATTGAGACAACAGGTTATTCTTCTCTATGAGAACCTATTCCTACAATGATCCTTAAATCAGTTGTACCAACTGTTTCAAGTCTCAGGGGCTACTGATATACATAATTATCAGATTTTGCTTACCCGTATATCTTTCAAATACTGGTCTGTGGCTCTAGCAAGCCCATCTCGAGCAGCTCGGATGTACGCATCACCCGAGTTGAAGGCATTTAAAGCCACTTCGGAAAAACCAGGGTCACAAAGTGCGGCCCACCGACGCCGATGATTCATGGCGCTCTCCATTTTGGAGTTTGTAGCGGATATTCTATCAGAATCCTCTGTATGAGGATTGTCCGGTGTCGCCCCTGCGTTAACCGGCGCCCTCGAGACCGGTTCCGGAATCCGTCTAGTGGAGGCATGACAGGTAGGATCCTCGGACATAGTTCGGCGGATGTTCTTTCTGCCAAGACACAACGGATAGTGTCATACTTTAAGATGACAACCATGGAGCACGATTAAAACCACACCTCTTTGATGACGGCTCGACCGCGTTTCTATTTGCCTTCCTTTTTGGAAGCCTACTCGGCTTGGGCTCCCCTTGTTGGTGAGTTATCCCGGGTCCGGCATGGCGTGCCGAACGCCTTCCCTTTAAAGCGCAAGAATTGTGCGATGGGTAAGGCGGAAAGAGGGAATCCTTTTCAGAAGATAAGTCTCCTATTTACTTACATGTGATACAGGGAGGAGGCCGAGATAGTCGGCGATGATGTCCACCTCGGTGCCATCACAGCTCGCCTGGTAAAACACCCCTTCGCCAAGCTCCACAAATATGTCTGGATCCTCTTCGAATCCCGGGTCAAGGGCCCGGCTGTTGTCCTCTGGCTGTGGAGCCGGGCTGTGGATATCCCAGGTAAATTTTCGCCATTCCTGTTATAGATGGACGGAGTAAATATTCATGATAAAGGACTGGGGAAATGAATAGAGTTGAGTAATGGATAGCAACTTACCCAACTGGGAGGGTTTTACATGGAGAATCCGTCCCGTGGCTTAATGTGGGCGAACTCCTCTTCTTCTCCTTTGTATAAATTGGACAGTATTTTCACTAGAGCGGTGGTAGAGTCCGGACCTTTCCGACCACATCGGGTGGCGTCGTCTTCTCCGTTGAAGTGCCACATGGGACGCCCTCGCCACTGGAGTGGATGTACCCCCCTCATTATGCATATTGCCATAACCTCGATTGTTGTTAATCCAGATTGAGCAAGCGTTTGTATCTTGCTCATTAATTGAAGGACCTCTCTGCTATCTTCCTCCTTGGGGCTCCGGGGACGCCAGCTGCGGCGGTTCTTCAATTTCATTTGTAAACTCAGGAAGACCCATTCGTATTGGGTCAGGAAGGGAGACGTCCTCTATATAAAACCACTCGGAAGGCCATTCTTCGGATGCCTTCTTCAGTGTGGCGGATAGGTATCCGATCCCAGCGATGCGCCATATCTCGGCTCCGCCCACTTGGAATATCGATCCCTCTTGATTACGAGGGGCGAGGCAGAACAGCTTCTTCCATAGCTCAAAATGGGCTTCACATCCAAGAAATAGCTCGCAAAGAGCGATGTAACCTGCGATATGCAGGATGGAGGCTGGAGTGAAATTGTGCAGCTGGAGGCCATAATACTCCAGGAGCCCACGGAGGAACGGATGGATTGGAAATCCGACACCCCTCAACAAGTAAGGGACAAGGCACACTCGCTCCCCCCTGGATGGATTGGGAACATTCTCCGCTTGCTCCCCGCCATCATAAGAAGCCAATCTAGCTCGGACGGGGACTAGGTATGCAGGAGGGAGAAACCCCTGGGTCTGCAACTTCACCAATTGACCGTGGGATACGGTACACTTCTCCCAATTTCCCGGCTTGACGCTGTGAGGGAGGGAGGAGGAGCTGCGAGCGCTGGCCATGATGGAATGGTTTTTTGCGGGTGCGCTCTGATGATTCCTCACTGAGGGAAGATGGTGTGGAATGGATCTGAAGATCCCCGTCTCTTTAAATAGGAAATTTACTTACATGGTTAGTGTGGCAAGTGTAAAAATGCCCCGACTTCTCACATTTGCTCGACGCGTGGAAGTTGGAATTATTGGAGTATAGAAGCCAATGAAGCGTAGACATTAAATGAGGAGCCGAACAGTGCTCTTTACAACAAGTGCTTTGGAGGATTCGTAAAAGGAACCCGCCTTGCAATGCTGAAGACAATTTGCTCGTTGGACTCATCGTCATTGTAGCCTGGTTCAGGGGCTACTGAGGGAGTCCTGGATTAGGGGGTACTCGTACAGCCAGACTATATACGTTGGCCGGGCAGTTGGGCTATGAAGATACAAGATAGAAGACTTCATCCCGTGTCCGGGTGGGACTCTCCTTTGCGTGGAAGGCAAGCTTGGCGATTTGGATATGTAGATTCCCTTCTCTATAACCGACTTTGTGTAACCCTAGCCTCCTCCGTTGTCTATATAAACTAGAGGGTTTAGTCCGTAGGACAAGAACGATCATAATCATAGGCTAGCTTCTAGGGTTAGCCTCTACGATCTTGTGGTAGATCAACTCTTGTAATACTCATATCATCAAGATCAATCAAGAAGGAAGTAGGGTATTACCTCCATAGAGAGGGCCCGAACCTAGGTAAACATCGTGTCCCTCGCCTCCTGTTACCATTAGCCTTAGACGCACTCTCCCTCTCTCGTTGCTATGCATCTCCTAGATAGATCTTGCATGAGCGTAGGAATTTTTTTGAAATTGCATGCTACGTTTCCCAATAGTGGCATCCGAGCCAGGTCTATTTGTAGATGATATGCACGAGTAGAACACAAAGAGTTGTGGGCGCTGATCACCATACTGCTTACCACCAATGTCTTATTTTGATTCGGCGGGATTGTTGGATGAAGCGGCCCGGACTAACATTAGATGACCACATTCATGAGACTGGTTCCACCGAAAGACATGCAACTAGTTTTGCATAAAGGTGGCTAGAGGGTGTCTGTTTCTCCAACTTTAGTTGAATCGAATTTGACTGCAGCGGTCCTTGAGAAGGTTAAAACAACAAACTTGATAAATCACCATTGTAGTACTTGTGTCGTAGATATGTATGATTTATGCTAGTAGCCCATAGCAGCCATGTAAAACTTGCAACAAACAAAGTATAGAGGACGTCTAACTTGTTTTTGCAGGGCATGTTGTGATGTGATATGGTCAAGACATGATGTGATATAAAGATTGTTGTATGAGATGATCATGTTTTGTAAAAGTTATCCGCAACTCGTAGGAGCCATATGGTTGTCTATTTATTGTATGAAATACAAGCGCTATGTAATTGCTTTACTTTATCACTAAGCGGCAGCGATAGTCATAGAAGCAATGTTTGGCGAGACAACCACGATCCTACAATGGAGATCAAGGTGTCAAGCTGGTGACAATGGAGATCATGGCATTGCTTCGGTGATGGAGACCATGAGCACAAGATGATGATGGCCATATCATGTCACATATTTTGATTGCATGTGATGTTTATCTTTTGTTCATCTTATTTTGCTTAGTACGATGGTAGCCTTATAAGATGATCCCTCACTAAATTTCAAGGTATAAGTGTTCTCCCCGAGTATGCACCGTTGCGAAAGTTCTTCATGTTGAGACACTTCGTGATGATCGGGTGTGATAAGCTCTACGTTCAAATACAACGGGTGCAAGCTAGATTTGCACACGCGGAATACTCGGGTTAAACTTGACGAGCCTAGCATATACAGATATGGCCTTGGAACACTAGAGACCGAAAGGTCGAACGTGAATCATATAGTAGATATGACCAACATAGTGATGTTCACCATTGAAGACTACTCCATCTCATGTGATGATCGGACATGGTTTAGTTGATTTGGATCACGTATAATTTAGATGACTAGAGGGATGTCTATCTAAGTGGGAGTTCTTAAGTAATATGATTAATTGAACTTAATTTATCATGAACTTAGTCCTTATAGTTTTTTGCATATCTATGTTGTAGATCAATGGCCCGTGCTACCGTTCCTTTGAATTTTAATGCGTTCCTAGAGAAAACTAAGTTGAAAGATGATGGCAGCAACTATACGGATTGGGTCCATAACTTGAGGATTATCCTCATTGCTGCACAGAAGAATTATGTCCTTGATGCACCGCTAGGTGTACCACCTGCCCCAGCAACTGCAGACATTGTGAATGCATCACAGTCGCATGTTGATGACTAATTGTTAGTTTAGTGTGCCATGCTTTACGGCTTAGAATCAGGACTTCAAAGACGTTTTGAACATCATGGACCATATGAGATGTTCCAAGAGTTGAAGTTGATATTTCAAGCAAATGCCCGAGTTGAGAGATATGAAGTCTCCAACAAGTTCTATTGCTGCAAGATGGAGGAGAACAGTTCTGTTAGTGAACACATACTCGGAATGTCTGGGTACTACAATCGCTTGACTCAAGTGGGAGTTAATCTTCCAAATAAAATAGTGATTGACAGAGTTCTCTAGTCACCATCACCAAGTTACTGTAACTTCGTGATGAACTATAATATGCAAGGGATGACGAAAGCGATTCCCGAGCTCTTCATGATGCTGAAATCGATGAAGGTAGAAATCAAGAAAAAACATCAAGTGTTGATGATTAAACAAGACCAATAGTTTCAAGAAAAAGGGCAAAGGGAAATAAAGGGAACTTCAAGAAGAATGGCAAGCAAGTTGTCACTCCCCTGAAGAATCCCAAAGCTGAACCTAAGCTTCAAACTGAGTGCTACTACTGCAAAGGAAAAGGTCAGTGGAAGCGGAACTACCCCAAATATTTGGAAGATAAGAAGGATAGCAAAGTGAACAAAGGTATGTTTGATACACATGTTATTGATGTGTACCTTACTAGTGCTCATAGTAGCCCCTGGGTATTTGATACCTGTTCGGTTGCTAAGGTTAGTAACTCGAAATAGGAGTTGCAGAGTAAAGAGAGACTAGTTGAGGGTGAAGTGATGATGTGTGTTGGAAGTGGTTCCAAGATTGATATGATCATCATTGCACACTCCCTATACTTTTAGGATTAGTGTTGAACCTAAATAAATGTTATTTGGTGTTTGTGTTGAGCATGAATATGATTAGATAATGTTTACTCCAATACGGTTATTCATTTAAGATAGAGAATAATTGTTATTCTATTTACATGAATAAAACCTTCTATGGTCATACACCCAATGTTAATGGTTTGTTGAATCTCAATCGTAGTGATGCACATATTCATAATATTGATGCCAAAAGGTGCAAAGTTGATAATGATAGTGCAAATTATTTGCGGCACTGCCGTTTGGGTCATATCGGTGTAAAGTGCATGAAGAAACTCCATAAAGATGGACTTTTGGAATCACTTGACTATGAATCATTTGATACTTGCGAACCGTGCCTTATGGGCAATATGACCAAAACTCCGTTCTCCGGAACAATGCAACAAGCTAGTGACTTATTAGAAATAATACATACCGATGTATGCGGTCTAATGAGTGTTGATGCTCGTGGCAGGTATCGTTATTTTCTGACTTTCATAGATGATTTGAGCAGATATGGGTGTATCTACTTAATGAAACACAAGTCTAAAACTTTTGAAAAGTTCAAAGAATTTCAGAGTGAAGTGGAGAATCATCGTGACAAGAAAATAAAGTTTCTACGATCTGATCGTGGAGGAGAATATTTGAGTTACGAGTTTGGCCTTCATTTAAAACAATGTGGAATATTTTCACAGCTCATGCCACCTGGAACACCACAGCGTAATGGTGTGTCTGAACGTCGTAACCACGCTTTATTGGATATGGTGTGACCTATGATGTCTCTTATCGATTTACCACTATCGTTTTTGAATTATGCATTAGAGACAGCTACATTCACTTTAAACAGGGCACCGCCAAAATCCGTTCAGACGACACCGTATGAAGTGTGGTTTGGTAGCAAACGTAAGCTGTCGTTTCTTAAAGTTTGGGGATGTGATGCTTATGTCAAAAGGCTTCAGCCCGATAAGCTTGAACCCAAATCGGATAAATGTGTCTTCATAGGATACCCTAAGGAAACAATTGGGTACAGCTTCTACCACAAGTCTGAAGGCAAGATTTTTGTTGCTAAGAACGGAACCTTTCTAGAGAAAGAGTTTCTCTCGAAAGAAGTGAGTGGGAGGAAAGTAGAACTTGATGCAGTAAGTGTACCTGCTCTCAATTTGGAAAGTAGCTCATCCGAGAAATCTGTTCCCGTGATGCCTACACCAAATAGAGAGGAAGTTAATGATAAAGATCATGAAACTTCAGATCAAGTTGCTATAGAACCTCATAGGTAAAATAGAGCATGATCCGCACCAGAGTGGTACGATAATCTTGTTCTGGAGGTCATGTTACTTGACCATGATGAACCTATGAACTATGAAGAAACTATGATGAGCCCAAATTCCGATAAATGGCTTGAGGCCATGAAATCTGAGATAGGATCCATGTATGAGAACAAAGTGTGGACTTTGGTGGATTTCCCCGATGATCGGCGACCCATAGAGAATAAATGGATCTTTAAGAAGAAGACTTACATTGATGGTAATACTACTATCTATAAAGCTCGAGTTGTCGCAAAAGGTTTTCGACAAGTTCAAGGGGGTGACTATGATGAGGCTTTCTCAATCGTAGCGATGCTTAAGTCCGTCCGAATCATGTTAGCAATTGCCACATTTTGTGATCTGGCAAATGGATGTCAAAATTGCATTCCTTAATAGGACATTTCTAAGGCGAGTTGTATATGATGCAAACAGATGGTTTTGTCGATCCTAAAGGTGCTAACAGGGTATGCAAGCTCCAGTGATCCATCTATGGACTGGTGCAAGCATCTCGGAGTTGGAATACACACTTTGATGAGTTGATCAAAGTATATAGTTTTATACAGACTTGTGTTGAAGCATGTATTTACAAGAAAGTGAGTGAGAGAACTACAGCCTTTCTGATAAGTATATGTGAATGACATATTGTTGATTGGAAATGATGTAGAATTTTCTAGAAAGCATAAATGAGAGTTTAAAAGGAGTTCCTCAAAGAAAGACCTCAGTGAAGCTTCTTACATATTGGGCATCAAGACCTATAGAGATATATCAAGACGCTTGATAATATTTTTCAATAAGTACATACCATGACAAGATTTTGAAAGAGTTCAAAATGGATCAGTCAAAGAAGGAGTTCTTGCATGTATTACAAGGTGTAAAGTTGAGTGAGACTCAAAGCCCGACCACAGCAGAAGATAGAAAGAGAATGAAAGTCATTCCCTATGCCTTAGTCATAGGTTCTATAAAGTATGACATGCTATGTACCAAACCAGTTGTGTGCCTTGATATGAGTTTGGCAAGGGGGAACGATAGTGATCCAGGAGTGGATCACTAGATAGCGGTCAAAGTTATCCTTAGTTACCTAAGAGGACTAAGGAAGTATTTCTCGGTTATGGAGGTGATAAAGAGTTCGTCGTAAAGAGTTACATCGATGTAAGCTTTACACCGATCCATATGACTCTGAATCTCAATCTGGATACATATTGAAAGTGGGAGCAATTAGCTAGAGTAGAACCATGCAGAGCATTGTAGACATAGAAATTTGCAAAATACATACGGATCTAAATGTGACAGACCTATTGACGAAACCTCTCTCACAAGCAAAACATGATCACACCTTAGTACTCTTTGGGTGTTAATCACATGGCGATGTGAACTAGATTATTGACTCTAGTAAACCCTTTGAGTGTTGATCACATGGCGATGTGAACTATGGGTGTTAATTACATAAAGATGTGAATTATTGGTGTTAAATCACATGGTGGTGTGAACTAGATTATTGACTCTAGTGCAAGTGGGAGACTGAAGGAAATATGCCCTAGAGGCAATAGTAAAGTTGTTATTTTATATTTCCTTATTCATGATAAATGTTGATTATTTATGCAAGAATTTTATCAACCAGAAACTTGATACATGTGTGGATACATAGACAAAACTACATGTCCCTAGTATGCCTGTACTAGACTAGCTCGTTGATCAAAAGATGGTTAAGTTTCCTAACCATGGACATGAGTTGTCATTTAATAACGGGATCACATCATTAGTAGAATAATGTGATGGACAAGACCCATCCGTTAGCTTAGCAAATGATCGTTCAGTTTTATTGCTACTGCTTTCTTCGTGTCAAATATATATTCCTCCGACTATGAGATTATGCAACTCCCGGACACCGTAGGAATGCCTTATGTGCTATCAAACATCACAACATAACTGGGTGATTTCAAAGATGCTCTATAGGTATCTCCGAAGGTGTTTGTTGGGTTGGCATAGATCAAGATTAGGATTTGTCACTCCGAGTATCGAAGAGGTATCTCTGGGCCCTCTCGGTAATGCACATCATATGAAGCCTTGCAAGCAATGTGACTAACAAGTTAGTTACAGGATGATGCACTACAGAACGAGTAAAGAGACTTGCGGTAACGAGATTGAACTAGGTATGAAGATCCCGAGGATCGAATCTCGGGCAAGTAACATACCGATGACAAAGGGAATTACTATATTGACATTGCGGTTCGACTGATAAAGACATTCGTAGAATATGTGGGAACCAATATGAGCATCTAGGTTCCGCTATTGGTTATTGACCGGAGAGGTGTCTCGGTCATGTATACATAGTTCTCAAACCCGTAGGGCCCGCACACTTAACGTTCGATGACGATTGGTATTATATGAGTTATGTGTTTTGGTGACCGAAGGTTGTTCGGAGTCCCAGATGAGATCACGGACATGACGATGAGTCTCGAAATGGTCGAGAGGTAAATATTGATATATTGGAAGATTATATATGGACACCAGAATTGTTCCGAATATCTTCGGGGATTTTTTAGAGTACTAGGAGGTTACCGGAACCCCCCCCCCCGGGGAAATTAATGGGCCACATGGGCCTTAGTGGAGAGGAGAGGGCAGGCCACGGGACATGCCCCCCCCTTGCTAATCCAAATTGGACAAGGGGTGGGGGCACGGCCCCCCTTTCCTTCTCCCTCTCCACCTCTTTCCCCTTCCCCCCCTCCGTATGAAGGAAAAAGAAGGGGGCCGAATCCTACTAGGAGTGAAGTCCTAGGACTCCCCCCTCCATGGCACGCCCCTGGTTGCCGGCCTCCTCCCCCCTCCTTTATATACGGGGGCGGGGGGACACCCCAAAGGCACAACAGTTAATCTCTAAGCCGTGTGCAATGCCCCCCTCCACCGTTTATTCCTCCGATAGTATCATCATAGTGCTTAGGAGAAGCCCTGCGCCGATCACATCACCAACACCATCATCACGCTGTCGTGCTGACAAAACTCATCGCTTCCATCGATACTCTGCTGGATCAAGAGTTCGAGGGACGTCTTCGAGCTGAACGTGTGCAGAACTCGAAGGTGCCGCCGGTACTTGATTGATTGACTCGAGAAGACGTTCGACTACATCAACCGCGTTAAGTTAACGCTTCTGGTTTCGGTCTATGAGGGTATGTGGACACACTCTCCCTCTCTCGTTGCTATGCATCTCCTAGATAGATCTTGCGTGAGGATAGGAATTTTTTGGAAATTGCATGCTATGTTTCCCAACAGGTACCATACCCAAAACCACCACACTTGGGGCTAGGGTAACAACTTCGTACCGTACCACATTTGAACCAGGGCACAAAAACAACCTGTTATGCGCCTAATGCGCAACGCGGAGCACTGACACTCGAATTTGGCCAGGAAAACAGGGAAATCGACATGTGGGGCACACCTATCGGGATGACGTGGCGCAGACTAGTCCAATTGAGAAGCTGGCCCATGACCTCCATGCCACAGACAACCGTTGATGTGGGTCGTGGGGGCCACCAACGTGGCGCAGCTCAAGCACCGCCTCTTGACACGGCGACCATGGTGAGCGACACGCTCATCGTCACTGGACACGGTCGGCTTCAGGGTGACGAGGATGGCATTGGCGTTGTGGCACGACCAGCAGATCAACACCCGGCTCGTCGAGGATGCACGGGGCATCAAAGTGCGCGAGCGCCACGATGCGTCCATGCAGTGTTGTAGCACGGCCAAATGCATCCTCGGAACCTGAGACCATGCCGGGTCATCTTGCTTTTTCAATGACATGTGGGGATCGCATGTGAGCAAAGGCCATCTCCAACGTTGCCACGACCGCAGCTGACTACCCTAGCACACCAAAAACCCTCGTCCCTCGCACCATTGCACGGTGCGTTCCTAGCCAGCGCCAGCTGCCCGCATTCATGTCATCCGTTCGTATGCCGCCATTAATAGGCTCGGTGCTCGAGAAACCAACTCTGGCGACTTAATGACGCACTCGGACGCTTGGCCTCACCGGAGTGCGCTACTTAAAGCGGCCCAGCTAAACTCCACACCATAGCGCATCGTCCTGCTACCTTGCACCACATTTGCCATGACCACGACCGCGAACACTCTGCGGGATAGATTGTCTTTGGGGATGAAGCTTGAGGTCTCCGGCCTCGCTCAAGTCGCTGCTCACAATGCAATAGCGGCATAGCCGGATGCAGACACGACCGCACAAGCAGTGGCCATGCTGGTGGCCGACGACGGGGGCACCATTAGCCATGCATCCTACTTGCCACCGTGCAATGTTCGGTGGCGCATGTGGCAGGTGAAGCGACGGACCTTCCACATCCATCATCATCGACCTCACGTCCACCGGCACCGCCGAGGTCAGGGACTCCTCTGAGGATGAGTAGGGCATGGGAGGCGACAGGGCATGGTGTGCCAACTGGCCGGTCCATCTCCCATGTTCTACTCTTCCTCGCCGGAGACCGCACCTTCACTTCACGGGTCTTGAACCCCACCCCCGTACAAGGAGGTCGTAGATGGAGGACGTTGGTCGCCACCGTAGAATAGGTTTGGGGTCGGGTTTCATTTATTTTTCTGTCCTATAAAAGTTCGAAATGTAATGAAAATCTGTCGTGTTTGCATGAATGTCGTCCGGTGTATATGAACTTTCAAAATAATTGTAAGATATATTATGGGAGTATGAAAATATATGGAATGATGATTCTTTTTTTGTGTATAAACTTAGAAGGTTTGACCCAAGACAAAGCTAACATGCGAAGTAAATAAACACATAGGGTCTACATACACAATTTATCTTACGCACTCCAATAGTACGTCCACTACACATTAATGCATTTCACATCTTTCTACATCTACGGGAATCTAGAGAGGGTTAACGTAAATTGCCTCTCTCTCTCCCCCCTGATTTTCATGGTGGTGGGCTCTTCCCTCCCCCCAATCTCAAATCAACATCCGACACGTTTCACATTACGTTAATTATGTAACTGGGATTACGTAGGTGTAGCATTACTCGTCCTAAAAAACCAACTAAGCCAACCTCCCAACATATCATGTGGGAAAAGACCCGCCCGTGTCATTTTAGTCGGGATTACTGGATTTCTAGTAGTAGTATCGATGGATCGCGTGAAGCACCAAGTTTTTTTAGGGGGCGAAGCACCAAGTTTAAAAGGAAAAAAGGCGGTACACTCACAGCACGCCTATCATAGGCGCATTGCACCCCTCACATGGTCGGTCCTGCACACGACTCATGCAAACAGAATGCGCTTCGGCTTGCCTCTTCACTGACACGCGGGACCGCACTTGGAGAAACCGAACATGCGCCAAACTCCCCCGCCCATCGCGCGAAAATCCCCCGCAAAAATTCCCCCCAAATCCCAAATTCAACTGCCCTTCGGCCAACGAGCCAATAATATTCCCCAAACCCCCCTCCCCCTTCCCCCTCCACTCCATTCGCTCCGCCAAAGCCGCCCTCCCCGCCACGCCGATACATCGGCGCCGCAGTTCGTCGAGGGGACACACGGCGATCCTCTTGCGCCATAGTACGCTCTCGTAGACTGTCATCCTCTAGCCGCGCCGCCACCGCTGGCGACGTTCTTGTGGAGACGCACGACGGTCTAATTCTCCCATGGTACGTGCATTCTAGACTGAGGCCATGTGCATGTCGGAGTAGCACTGAATGTTAGCTGATAGAAGCTGTTAATCTCACAGTCAATATGCTCTGCTTAAGAAGCTTCCTTGCCCTGTTCTCCACTCAATCTACTTAGTTAAGATGGCATGCCATGCCCGATTAGTTACTAAAATATCCTGCCACATATTTATTGTGACGTAGATTACCATGGTCTGGTAGCCAATCTATTAGGTGAAATAGTTCTACACCATTTTATACTCAATCTTTGTTGCCGAGACGGCCTTCGATGGCTATGTGCTCGGCCTCATTGACTGCTGAAAGAGCATGCCATAATTTAGCACACAAATTTGTTTGCCGAATTACCTTTACATATATTTCGTTACTTAGATCTGCTTGTCCAAATATCTTGCCATAGCTTTAGACATCGACCTAGGTATTTTTTCTAGACTTCATAAAAAAGCATATATGTTTTTCATCTATATCTAGTAGAAGAACTAATTTGTATGTATAACAGATGGACAGGACTTGGATAACTTCTGCTCGAAGATTCTCCGCTACATATGTCGAGGGGGTTGAAAACTTCATGAACTTTATCAGAGCTGAGTACAGTGGTCTGAAATCAGATGTGCTCTACCCGTGCAGCAGTTGTATGAATTCAGTTACAAGACCCCAGCCAACTGTGCAAAATCATCTACGCTTGTATGGGATGTCGGTCACGTATACTAGGTGGGTTCATCATGGTGAAGCTGTGAATGTCAATGTTACTAACTATGTGGAAACAACAGATCACCATCTTGATCTACCTAATGCTCAGGCAGAAGAGGAGGAGGAGGTGGTGGTGCCGGAGCTAGTGAGTTTGACCAACATTGAAACAATGCTACGAAATGCTCATGCATTTCGTGAACTTTCACCTGCATAATAAAAATAGTGGGCCCACATGTTGGAACAATGTAACATGGCTGCCACCCCAGGAAATAAGCTATCAGTATTCTCAGCTATGGTCACCTTTCTTCAGGTGAAGACATCTGAGCAGATGACCAACAAATCATTCGATGCGATGTTGGCTGATTTCTGCAAATCTTTCCCAGATGTGTCTAAGCTGCCACACACCTAAAGTAAAATGAAGAATTTCCTTCATGTTGTTGGAATTGGATATGATATGATCCATGTTTGTAAGAATAATTGTGTTCTGTTCCGGAAGGATTATGCCAAATTATGCCCAAAATGCAAATCATCAAGATGGAAAGATGGCGATGTTGTGAAGAGGATTCCTCGTAATGCGCTGAGACATTTTCCAATTATACCAAGATTGCTGAGGTTGCTTCATGATGTTGAAACAAGTGAGGATGTACTGTGGCATTCTAGGAACCAGGAGTATAGAGATCTAAATGTAGTGAGCCATCCATCTCATGGTAGTGACTGGAAAAGCTTCAACCAGAAGCACAAAAAGTTTGTTGTTGACCTGAGAAACATTAGACTTGGCTTAGCTTCGGATGGATTTAACCCATTTGGCCACTGAGGGAGTCCTGGTTTTGGGGGTCCTCAAGTGTCCATCCCAGGAGTATGGGCTGGAGTGGATGGGCCATATAAGATCAAGCTGAAGATTATCCTTCATGTCCGGATGGGACTTCTCCATACGTAGTCGGCAAGATTAGAGTCCGGGAGTTTCCTTCCCTTATGAACCGACCTTGTACAAAACCTAGGACCCTCCGGTGTGTATATAAACTGGAGGGGTTAGTCCGTAGACGCTATCTTCATTACCATCATCGGAATATCATAGGCTAGACATCTAGGGTTTGGCCATTACGATCTCGTGGTAGATCAACTCTTGTAATCTCCATAATCTTCAAATATAGTCAAGCAGGAGTAGGGTTTTACCTCCTTTAATATGGCCCGAACCTGGGTAAATATTGTCCCCTGGTCCCCTGTTACCATTGATCCTTAGACGCACAACTTGGGCCCCCTACCCGACATCCGCCGGTTTTGACACCGACATTCTTTCATTGAGAGCTCTGTCGTGCTGTCTACAAAAGCGATCCATGGCTCTCCTAGTCATCAACGACAACATCACTTCTAGAAGGAGCCTAACATTTGGGCAGACCCTCCAGCTCGGCGGTTTCACCATAGGGGTCTGCACGGCCTTCAAGCCCACAACACCCCCTACAACCGCCGAACACCATCTTCGCATCGGCCTTGAGTACTCCGAAAAGATGGATCTGGTAGACGTCTCATCCTTGAACGCGCTGCTAGATCGCATCGCCGCACTAGGGGTCTCAACAGACTTGATCGGATCGGCCTCAAGCCTGACCAGAGGGAAATTTATCACCCGCCGATAACCCACCTCGTAGCGGTCGTCGATGAACAGGCCAAAGACACTTCCCTCCCTATGTTGAGGACCAAGTATGTTTGGGTCTCCGAACCCACTGAGTCGGATACCCTCCCTCCGGATGGGACTTCATGTCTCCTGGACTCTGGTTCAGATATAGGATCACGGGAGCCCTTGGGTCCCCCCAGACCCGAACTGGTCGTCTCGGAGAACCTTCAAGCTCCAAATATAGGTGTGGGGCCGGATTCAAATTTTAAACCACCCACCCACCGCAATCAATATTTTCCAAGTAACTCAGGTCCCCCAGATATATACGACCCGATGTATGTGCGGCACCAACCTTAGGAAACAGTCCACCACTTCTGGGCCAGATCCCTACTTGTTAAAAACAAGATCAAAGATTGCCCAGACAACGATGTGGTTTCGGTCTTTCATCGTAATTGCACCGACGAAGCAATATTGAATGCCCTCGACCGTCGTCACATAGAGAGCTTCGTGGAACTATCACAGGTAATACAAAAGTACTGTGTGATGGAAAGCACATGGAGGGCCTAGAAAACTCAATTGGAGCCCACTGCCTTTAAGCAGTATGCGGCCTAGACTAAACGGATACACCCTGGCAGATCACCCGACCACCATTCGATGGGCAGAAAAAATAAAACCTTCATACGACATAGTACGTTCTGGACGAACTCCTTGACAAGCCCTGTCCGATACATGCCACTCCCCACACAGACCCAACCCATAGCCTTCGAGCATGTTCAGTACTCCGACAAGTAGAAAAAAGTGGAGAGGACATCCTCACCACCACTCCAGAGAAATACTCTCTGGAGAGGGACAACTTTAGCGTCCTCACGGTCTTTGAGACCTTTTCTTCGAATAATCGGCGCAAACGGGCGCTCGGCGACCTCGCCTAAGTCCACCAAGTTACTGCACTGAGCCCATAGAACGACACGGCAATAACCTTCACGGCCGAGGATGAACCAAAGGCTTGGTCAGTCCGAGCACCTACTGTGCTAGTACTAAACCCCATCATGGACGGTTTTCGGCTCACCAAAGTGCTCATGGACGGCAGCAGTGGACTTAACCTTATCTATGAAGACATGCTTGACAAAATGCAGATGGATAGATCTTGAGTAAATCAATACTACCTTCCGAGGCATTATCCCCAGTCGAGAAGCACGATGCTCTGGGAAAATTAAACTGGATGTGGTATACGGCACGCTCGACAACTAGAGATCCGAAGAGTTGCTCTTTCATGTGGTCCCATTCAACAGCGGGTACCACGCCATCCTGGGACATGACGCCTTCTCACGCTTCCAATCCATACCCCATTATGGGTATATGAAGCTTAAAATGCCCGGACCCAATGGAATCATCACAATTTCGAGCGACCCGGACAAAGCCCTTCATGCCGAAAACAAAACCACATCCTTAGCCCTCGAGGCGCTATCTGAAGCCCTAGCGACAGAGGAATTAACTACCCTACGGTCCATGGTGGATAGGGACGATGTGATTCTCGATAAGTGATCTAAGTCCACCTCTTTCAAACCAGCTGAGGAAACAGTTAAATTTCAAGTGCACCCGATGGACCCCAAGAAGACAACATCCATCGGAGCACAGCTGGATCCGGTAGTGGACGCCGCGCTATGCATATTCTTGCGAGAGGATTGGGATATTTTTGCCTGGCACCCTCCAAACATGCCTAGCATCCCACGTAGACTGAACACAATCTCAATAAAATCAAGGGATTTAAACCCTCCAAACCCAAGCATCAAGCCATGGGAGAAGAGCTAGCCAAGTTGCTAGAGGTTGGGTTTATTAGGGAAATTAAACATCGGGATTGGTTAGCCAACTTGGTCATGGTACCAAAGAAGGACAAATCCTGGCACCTGTGTGTCAATTTCAAAGACCTCAACAAGGCTTGCCCTAAAGATCCCTTCCCATTGCCTCGCGTCGACCAAATAATTGACGCAACTGCAGGACACGATTCTTTGTGTTTCCTCGATGCCTATTCCGGATACCATCAGATCAAGATGAAAGAATCAGACCAGGCTGCAACTGCATTCATCACCCCTTACAGTCCTTTCTACTTCAACACTATGTCCTTCGGGCTTAAAAACGTTGGGGCTACCTACCAGTGTATGATTCAAACTTTCTTGGAAAAACAAATCGGCAAAACAGTCGAAGCATACGTGGACGACGTGGTCATTAAGACAAAACGCATCGAAACACTGGTGTAAGATCTTCGCCTCACCTTCGACAACCTTCGGACATACGACATATGGCTCAATTCGGAAAAGTGTGTCTATGGAGTACCAGCCAGAAAATTGCTAGGGTTCATTGTTTCCCATAGAGGAATTGAAGCAAACCCAGCCAAGATCCAAGCTCTGTCACAATTGGCTATACCAACAGACCTAAAGCAAGTCCAAAAACTAGCTGGGTGCGTTGCGACCTTAAGCCATTTTATCTCCCAATTGGGAGAAAAAGCATTACCACTCTACAAGCTACTATGAGACAGTGACAACTTCAAATGGACGGACGCTGCCACAGCCGGATTGGAAGAAATCAGGGCCCTTCTCGCAAGCAACCCAATCCTAGCTGCCCTGGGTGTTGGAGAGCCTATGTTATTATATATTTCGGCAACTAACCAAGTAGTTAGTGTTGTGCTCGTCGTCGAACAAGGGGAAGAGGGACATAAATTCCCCACCCAAAAGCCAGTTTATTATGTATCAGAGGTCCTCACACCTTGCAAATCCCGATACCCCCACTACCAAAAAATAGCCTACACGGTCTTCATGGCATCCCGAAAACTGCGACACTATTTTCAAGAGTGTTCGATCATAGTGGCATCAGAAGTACCACTTAACGATATTATCAACAACAGGGACACCACCGGCCTCATAGTAAAATGGGCCATCGAAATCTTAACGTTCGAAATAGTATACAAGCCACGCCGAGCCATTAAATCCCAGGTGTTGGCCGACTTCGTCGCTGAATGGACGGAAGCCGAACTCCCTGAAGAGTATAGTTCATACTCCAATGGATTATGTACTTCGACGGCTCCAAAATGCTGGCCAGACTGGGGGCTGACGTCATCCTAACATCTCCTACTGGGGACATAGTCCGCTATGTACTACAAATTATGTATACGGACTCCAACAATGCAGCCGAATATGAGGCGCTTCTGCATGGTCTTCACATGGATGTCTCCATGGGTATACAATGCCTGGAGGTGTGCAGTAATTTCAACCTCGCAATATCCCAAGTCAATGGAGAGTTCGATGCAAAGGAACCAAAAATGGTGGGCATATCGAAATGCCATATTAAAAATATCAGCTCGGTTTGAAGGACTTCAGTTTCATCATGTCACTCGAGATAGTAATCAGGCAGCCGACAGCCTTGCTCGTATGGGCGCTAAGCGCGACCCTGTGCCACCTAACACTTTCGTGGAAAGGCTCTTTAAGCCATCCATAGTATGGCAGGGTGAGAGTAGAGAAGACAGTACACCTGATCACACCCCAGCTGCCGAACACAATGCAGACACCTTCGATGGTCCGGATATCGAGATAATACCCTCTACTCATGAGATCATTGCTGTTATTGCCCCCTGGACTATACCATTCCTGGCCTACCTTAATAGGCAGGAGCTTCCCAACGATCAAAATGAAGCTTGATGCATAGTTCGGCGCTCTAAAGCCTTCAAAGTGCATGAGGGTGAATTGTACAAAAAGAGCACTACCGGAGTCCTCCAAAGGTGTATCTCCGAAGAGGAGGGAAGGCAACTCTTGGCAGAAATACATGTTTGCCTGGGCGGTCATCACGCTGCAGCTCGAGTCCTCATAAGCAAGGCGTTCAGGACAAGCTTCTTCTGGCCCACGGCTCGAGCAAACGCTCAAGCCCTTGTTCAACATTGTGTGGGCTGTCAGCTTTTCGCCAATCAAAGTCACATGCCTCCCACCGCACTAAGAACAATCCCCATTACTTGGCCCTTCGCGGTTTGGGGGCTTGATAAGGTTGGTCCCCTTAAAGGGACAAGCCACAAAAAGAAATACTTGCTGGTAATGGTAGATAAATTCACTAAGTGGATAGAAGCCAAACCGGTAAAAATAGCTGAGGCAGGGCCAGTGATTGACTTTATATCTGGCGTATTCCACCATTAAGGTGTCCCGCACAGTATCATCACTGATAATGGCTCCAATTTTACAGCTGATGAAGTGAAAGCCTTGTTTGCTAACTTGGGCATTAAACTCGACTATGCATCAGTATACCACCCTCAAACAAAAGGCCAAGTTGAAAGGGTCAATGGTCCGATCATGAGTGGCACTAAGCCCAGACTAGTGCGCTCTCTACGAGAATCAGACAAGCACTGGGTTGAGGAACTCGATTCCGAACTCTGGGGACTCCGGACCATCCCCAATCGAACGACCGGATACACACCCTTCTTTATGGTGTACAACGCAGAGGCTGTATTACCCTGTGACATTATTCATGACTCACCTAGAGTGCGCATGTATGAAGAGAGAGAAGTCGAACTAGATCGGCAGGATGACCTAGACGGACTCAAAGAGGAGTGCGATGTTGCTAAGGCTCGTTCTGCATTTTATCAACAACAGGTCAGGCATTACCAAAGCAGGGAAGTATGGGCTAAGACATACAATGTAGGAGAACTTGTTTTACGCCTCCTGGAAAATAAAAAGGACAAGCTTAAACCCAAATTGGAGCCCCTTCATCATCGATGAAGTCATCACTGGAGGAGCCTATCGCCTTCGCAATGCAGCAGATAATCTCCTTGAGCCAAACCCATGGAACACTGCCCACCTCCGAAGATTCTACGCATAGTTTGGCATCCTTAGGTTTCACTTTAACTAGGTTTTTTCCTTTTTCTCTCCCTTTTCATTTTTTCCTTTTTTCCTTCTCAATGTATGTTCGGATCAACCGCATTATTTGGGGTACACATCTTTAAATGTATACACCCCACCATACATGGGGGCTTCTTTAATGAAGCATATTATTAAAAGCTTAAAGCTTCCTTTGTCCATGGCGGTTGTTGCTTTTGCCATTTTATGCACCTATGTGACTTAAGTTTTTGCCAAACTGGATTGCCTTGCTCTTGTGTTTATACCCTACATTCCCAATTTTTTGGCTAGGGTGTAAAGGGAGTACCTCTGCGATTGTTACAAACGGGTTATCTGGATCTGTACCTCAGACGGGTGAAGCAAAAGCTAGCATTCTTAAGGCAATAATTGGTCGGCAAATAAACGAAGGACTATTTTTTGGAACAACTACGGAATAACATGTCTGTAATTCAGATACGAGCCTCGATATGCATCGTTTAAGCATGTCAACCCAAGGAAAGCAACCCCTAACAGAACTATTTTTCTTGTAAGATGTTTCTTATGTTAAATAGTAATATAACATAACTCCCCAAACATATTTTGTCTGTTCGAGCAATATGACCAGATTGCCTGGTTTTCGGACATACTAAATGTTTCCTAGTTAAACATAGTATACGGAAACACTCCAACTTTTTGGTTCGGAGGTAGAAGCCGAAGGTCTGCGATGATAAAAAATTTACAAGTTCGGTAGGAGATAAGTTCGGTCATAAAGAATATTGATACATAGAATCGAACGCCTACTCTTTCTCTATGACATCTATAAGGCTATCTAACTTATAATCTTCTTGAGAATATTTCGCTGCTATCATTACTTGGTCATATACCAAGCTTACAGGAATTTCCTTCCCGTCTGGTCCCTAAGGTCCAACTCGGGCCATATGATTCGGATCGAGTCCGGTGTAGCGTGTCTTCACCATGGCCCATGCCTCTCGCGCACCTTCACGGCATGCGGATGTCTTCCATACCTCGAAGCGATGCCGAGCACCCTTGAACATATCTGCCAACCCCTCCATGCTTTCTGGAGGAGCGTCAGATGGCCATATGGCTTTGGCCATATTCTTCATGGCTTTTCGGGCACGCTCGTGCAGCTTTGACAGTTCTTTTAGAATGTCCCTTTGAAGCCCAGACACTTCCTCCTCTTGGCGGCTGGTCAATAGACATGTATGAATCGAATTATAACATTCCATATTATATGATTATATCAATACTCTGGATGGTTCAAAATTCATACCGAATATGTCGCCCTTCAGCTTTTGGTTTTCCTGTTGTGCCTCCAAGAGTTGGGCCTTTAAGCTCTTTATCTCTTCAGCCTGCTTCTTCACTTCCTCTTCTAGTTTTCTATCCCTTTCCCCCAGTCATTGGGTCACTCTTCATTTCTTCAAGCTCTATGATAGCGGCCTTTAGTTGTGTTCGGCTTGTCTCGAGCTCCTGGGACAATGTGTTGTTCTTCTCCTTGAGAACCTGCGGTCATAAACGATCCTCAAATTGGTTAGTTCCTACCGCTTTAAGTCTCGGGGGCTACTGGTATCTATATATTAGATTTGCATAAATTTTCACCTGGATATCCTTTGAGAACAGGCGAGTAACTCTTGTAAGTCCATCCCGGGCAGCTTGGATATACGCCTCCACGGTGTTGAGAGTGGTAAACTCTTCCTCCGAAAAGGCCGGGGCACGCAGGGCCTCTTTTAAGCGACGGTGATTCATCGCGCTCTCCACCTCGGAGTTAGTGATGGACACTTCATCCGGATCCTCCTAAGGTAGATGAGATGGGGCCACCCCTATATGCACCGTCGTCCTAGTTGACGAATTCGGCATCGCGTTGGCTGCGGCTCGGCTTGCTGGGATCTTGGGCATAGTTTGTCGTATACCTCTCTTGAGATGATAGAGGGAGGACGAAAGTGACAATTCGGCTTTACGCCCAAGTATGAAATAATGAATATACCTTTTTTGGTGATGGAGCAGGCTCAGTGGCGCTCCCAGCTTCCTTTCACTTCGCACGACCACCCCTTGAGGGTGTCGTCCTTATTTTTGTTGCCTGACCTTGGGTACGGCTCGCTGAGCGCCGATCCTGCAAAGCACGGCCCAGTGCGGAGGGTAAGTTATGAGTGGAAAAGTCACTCTTCTTAAAAGATTTCCGAACACTTACCTTAACGAAGGGGTACAGATTGGGGTAATCGACCATAATAGCTACTTCCGAGCCGTCAAGGCTCGCCTGGTAATAAACTTCGTCTTCAAATTCTACAAATATATCCGGATCCTCATGAAATCCGGGGTCTTCATGGTGAGCATGGTCCTCTGGTTGAGGAGGGGGGCAATAGATGTTATCGACTACCTTCCTCCATGATTGTTTTAAAGCAACCAAAGTATTCAGTTTATGCATCCCAATGATAAAAAGGGCGCGGAATGACTAAACTTACCCAGTCGACGGGGTTGAACATGGAGAAACCATCCCGGCAATGTAGACGAGCGAAGTCTTCTTCCTCTCCCTTATAAAGATCCACCATCATGGCATCCAATGCGGCTTGGTTATCCGGGCCCTTTCGTGTATAGCGAGACGCATCGTCCTCCCTGTTGTAGTTCCATAAAGGACCAACTCGGGACTGAAGAGGCTGGATACATTGCTTTATCGCAATAGCCATGACTTCAACGATGGAGAGTCCGGAGTGGATCAACAATCTGACCTTGCTGACCAATCTCATCACTTCCGCACTATCCTCTTATCCGGGGGACTTGGGGCGCCAGTTGAATAGCTTCTTCAAGGGAGCGCTAGAGAATTTGGGAAGCCCGCGCCAAATAGGGTCCGGAAGAGGAACATCCTCAATGTAAAACCATTCTGAAGAGCATTCGTCGGACCGCCTCTTTGGAGTCCCGACTAGGTAACCGGATTCGGCTATGCGCCATACTTCGGTGCCGCCCACTTCAAATATGGACCCTCCGCCCTGGTAGCGGGGACAAGGCAAAAGAACTTTTTCCATAGTTCAAAATGAGCCTCGCAGCCTAAAAATAATTCACAAAGGGCGACAAAACCAGAAATATGCAGAATGGAACCTGGTGTGAGGTTGTGCAGCTGGATCCCATAATATTCGAGTAGACCCCTGAGGAAGGGGTGGATCGGTAATCCTACGCCCCTCAGAAGGAACGAGATGAAGCTCACCCTCTCCCCTTGGCTCGGGTTGGGAAAATTCTATTCTAATGCACCATCGCCCATAGAAGTTAATCCTGCCCGTACAAAGACTAGATCCGTGGGGGGGCGAGATATCCTTGCGTCTGGAGACGATTGAGATGAAGATGGGATACAGAACAACTTTGCCAATCCCCCTCTTGAGGGCCATGAGGACGCGAGGAGGAGCCAGGGACACTAGCCATGGTTTGAGCTTTTTTTTGTGGTTTGCTCTGTTGCTCTTGGAGTGATGTGGGATGGCGTTTTGGGGATCTAACCTCATTATATAAGTGCCACCCGTTCCTATTAAAAGGGTTAAAATATAAAGGTAATGAACCATTCACATTCGCTCAGACACGTGGAAATCAAGGTGACGGCAGGAAGGAATCATAAAGACTGGACACCGAAGTCGGTGCCAGACTATCGTCAATCTGGAGTATAGTAGAGAACTCGCCTTGCAAAGCCAAAGAGTTATATCCGCATACTACATCGTCATTGAAGGCAAGTTCGGGGGCTACTGAGGGAGTCCTGGATTCGGGGGTCCTTAGGTCTATGGACCAGGAGTATGGGCCGGAGTGGATGGGCCATATAAGATCAAGCTGAAGATTATCCTCCATGTCCAGATGGGACTTCTCCATACATAGCAGGCAAGATTAGAGTTCGAGTGTTTCCTTCCCTTATGAACCGACCTTGTACAAACCCTAGGCCCCTCCGGTGTGTATATAAACTGGAGGGGTTAGTCCGTAGAGGCTATCTTCATTACCATCATCAGAATATTCATAGGGTAGACATCTAGGGTTTAGCCATTATGATCTCGAGGTAGATCAACTCTTGCAATCTCCATACTCTTCGAATATAATCAAGCAGGAGTAGGGTTTTACCTCCTTTAAGAGGGCCCGAACCTGGGTAAACATTGTGTCCCATGGTCCCATGTTACCATTGATCCTTAGACGCACAGCTTGGGTCCCCTATCCGAGATCTGCCGGTTTTGACATCGACAACCACCAGAGCGCCACATATAGCATGTGGCCAGTGCTTGTTATCCCTTACAACATGCCTCCAAATGTATGCACCAAAGAATCAAACTACATGATGGCCTTGCTCATCCCAGGTCCAAAAATTCCTAGAAAGGATTTTTATTTATCCATGGAGCCTCTTGTGGAGGAACTTCAACAGCTATGGGGGGTGTTCTCACTCGAGACCTATATAGCAGCCCACCAGCCAATTTCCTTCTGCGTTCTGTTATAATTTGGTGCATCCATGATTATCCGGCTTTGGGCACTATGTTAGGGGGAACAACACATAGTTATAATGCATGTGTTCGCTATGATAGGAATCCGCTATCATACGCAATAGTTAGCAAGATCAGTTACATTGCACACTGCGTTTCCTTTCCAAGGACAAGTCATGTCCTACAAAATACCAAAGATATTTGTTCAATGCAAAGCATGAAAACCGTGATGCACCAAAGAGGCTCCACGCCGATGAGTTGCAAGTGGAATTAGAGAAGGTTAGGCATATTACACTAGGAAACCATCCTGATAATGGTAGCGGGAAAGGGAAGTGTGGCAGGGCAGAAGAGAGATTATTGTTTACCCGTAGGTCCACTTTGTGGGACTTGGAGTATTGGAAAAGATTTGTATCTGCGGCATAATCTTGATGTGATGCACATCAAGAAAAATATATGTGACAACATTATCGACACACTTCTTAATATTGAAAGGCAAGACAAAAGATACCTTAAAATCTAGGATTGATTTGACACACCTGGGTATCAGAAAGGATTTGCAGGTGGAAGATGAAGGTAAACCACGGGATATGGCACCAGCTGTATATGTCTTGGACAAGGTAAAAAGAAAAGAATTCTATGAGGTCCTGTCACGTGTGAGATTCCCACATGGATTTGCTTCCAACCCTTAAAGGAGAGTCAATGCAAATGGAAACAAGGTACAAGGGTTGAAAACTCATGACTGCCACGTCCAAGTTCAAAGGGTTTTACCTGTTATCCTTAGAGGATTGGGCCGCCCTGACTTATACAGAGCAGTTGAAGAGTTGGGACAATTCTTCGGGGAACTCTATAGTAGAAATATCAGGATAGATGCTTTGGAGCGTCTTAGAGACAAGATACCAACCATCCTATGCGACCTTGAGAAGATATATCCTCCAGCCTTCTTTGATGTGATGGTGCATTTGGTTGTTCATCTACCCGATGAGGCACTACTTAGAGGTCCAGTACAGTATGGCTGGATGTACCCTACTGAAAGGCGGCTAGGCACCTTCAAGGGCTATGTTAGGAACAGAGCTAGACATGAGGGTTCCATTGCAGAGGCCTACATTGCTATAGAAGCATTGACATTTGATACGTCTCCAACGTATCTACTTTTCCAAACACTTTTGCCCTTGTTTTGGACTCTAACTTGCATGATTTGAATGAAACTAACCTAGACTGATGCTGTTTTCAGCAAAACTGCCATGATGTTGTTTTATGTGTAGAAAACAAAAGTTCTCGAAATGACCTGAAAATCCTCGGAGACAAGTTTCAGAAAATATAAAAAATACTGGCAAAAGATGAAGACCAGGGGCCCACACCCTGTCCACGAGGATGGGGGGCGCCCACCCCCTCTGGGCGCGCCCCCCTATCTCTTGGGCCCCCTGCAGCTCCGCCGACCTCAACTCCAACTCCATATATTCCGTTTCACGGAGAAAAAATTAGAGAGGAAGTTTCATCGCATTTTACGATACGGAGCCGCCGCCAAGCCCTAATCTCTCTCGGGAGGGCTGATCTGGAGTCCGTTCGGGGCTCCGGAGAGGGGGATTCGTCGCCGTCATCATCATCAACCTTCCTCCATCACCAATTTCATGATGCTCACCGCCGTGCGTGAGTAATTACATTGTAGACTTGCTGGACGGTGATAGGTTGGATGAGATTTACCATGTAATCAAGTTAGTTTTGTTAGGGTTTGATCCCTAGTATCCACCATGTTCTGAGATTGATGTTGCTATGACTTTGCTATGCTTAATGCTTGTCACTAGGGCCCGAGTGCCATGATTTCAGATCTGAACCTATTATGTTTTCATGAATATATGTGTGTTCTTGATCCTATCTTGCAAGTCTATAGTCACCTATTATGTGTTATGATCCGACAACCCCGAAGTGACAATAATCGGGATACTTCTCGGTGATGACCGTAGTTTGAGGAGTTCATGTATTCACTATGTGTTAATGCTTTGGTCCGGTACTCTATTAAAAGGAGGCCTTAATATCCCTTAGTTTCCGCTAGGACCCCACTGCCACGAGAGGGTAGGACAAAAGATGTCATGCAAGTTCTTTCCATAAGCATGTATGACTATATTCGGAATACATGCCTACATTACATTGATGAATTGGAGCTAGTTTTGTGTCACCCTATGTTATAGCTATTACATGAGGAATCGCATCCGACATAATTATCCATCACTGATCCAATGCCTACGAGCTTTTCATATACTGTGCTTCGCTTATTTACTTTTCTGTTGTTATTGTTACAATCGCTACAAAACCCAAAAATATTACTTTTGCTATTGTTACCATTACTATCATACTACCTTGCTACTAAATACTTTTTTGCAGATACTAAGTTATCCAGGTGTGGTTGAATTGACAACTCAACTGCTAATACTTAAGAATATTCTTTGGCTCCCCTTGTGTCAAATCAATAAATTTGGGTTGAATACTCTACCCTCGAAAGCTGTTGTGATCCCCTACACTTGTGGGTTATCAAGACTAATTTCTGGCGCCGTTGCCGGGGAGCATAGCTCTATCCTCTGAGTCACTTGGGATTTATATCTGCTAATCACTATGAAGAACTTGAAAGATCAAAGAACTAAAATTTATCCCTCAACTACGAGGGGAGGTAAGGAACTGCCATCTAGCTCTGCACTAGATTCTCCTTCTGTTATGAATAAGCTTGCGACACCTAAACCCGTTACTTCTATGAATTCTCATATGTCGCATGTTATTGATGATGCCACTTCTGCTATGCATGATACTTATGATGAAACTACTTCTATGCTTGATACTATTATGCCATTAGGTGAATTTCTTGATGAACAACTTCTTAAGGCTAGGGAGAATGAAACTATTGAAAATGAAATTATTGATGAAAGTGATGATGAAGGTTCTCCTCCTAATTATGAATTGCTTGTTGTTCCTGAGGGTTATGTTATGGATGAAGAAACTGCTAGAGACTTTCTTGCTTGCAATGATAGATCAAATCTTAAGAAATTACTAGCTAAGCTGAAACAAAAAAACTCTAAATGCTAGAATGAAACATGACCCTGGTTTTGCTACTTCACCTATCTTTGTTACTGATAAGGAATATGAATTCTCTGCTGATCATGAGATTATTACTTTAGTTGAATCTGATCCTTTCTATGGCACTGAATCTGAAATTGTTGTGGCACATCTCACCAAGTTAAATGATATAGCCACTCTGTTTACTAATGATGAGATGTCTCGCTATTATTATATCCTTAAGATATTTCCGTTCTCATTAAAGGGTGATGCTAAGACTTGGTTTAATTCTCTTGATCCTTGTTGTGTGCGTAGTCCCAGGATATGATTTATTACTTCTCTGCTAAATATTTCCCTGCTCATAAGAAACAAGCTGCCTTGCAGGAAATATATAACTTTGTGCAAATCGAAGAAGAGAGTATCCCACAAGCTTGGGGGAGGCTTCTCTGATTACTTAATGCTTTGCCTGATCACCCTCTTAAGAAAAATGAAATACTTGATATCTTTTATAATGGACTAACCGATGCTTCCAAGGACTACTTGGATAGTTGTGCTGGTTGTGTTTTCAGGGAAAGAACAGTCGACCAAGCTGAATTATTATTGAACAATATGTTGACTAATGAATTGGAGCTAGTTTTGTGTCACCCTATGTTATAGCTATTACATGAGGAATCGCATCCGACATAATTATCCATCACTGATCCAATGCCTACGAGCTTTTCATATACTGTGCTTCGCTTATTTACTTTTCTGTTGTTATTGTTACAATCACTACAAAACCCAAAAATATTACTTTTGCTATCGTTACCATTACTATCATACTACTTTGCTACTAAATACTTTGCTGCAGATACTAAGTTATCCAGGTGTGGTTGAATTGACAACTCAACTGCTAATACTTAAGAATATTCTTTGGCTCCCCTTGTGTCAAATCAATAAATTTAGGTTGAATACTCTACCCTCGAAAGCTGTTGCGATCCCCTACACTTGTGGATTATCAACATTCTACTCAAAATACATTGAAATAGCTGATCAACTTAGCAAAGAGGTGGGTGAAGACAATCTCGGGCTCAATGTTTTCGATTGTTCTGGTCGAGTAATAGGGAAGAGTTGACAAGATGACCAACCTAAAGATTTGGACAAAATGGTTTGGTATGTGTTGAATAACTGTCCTGAGATTCTACCTTATATCGAGTAAGTGCTAAGTACTGCAGCTTATATCGTAATCTACTAAACTTGCAACGCATTCTTATATATTTAGATGTTTGACACGATCACTATGTTGTGCAGCATCTACAAAAAGGAGTTACTACCGCAAAATCCAAGAATTATTGACAAACTGTTATTGCAGGATTTGCGAAATGGTTCAAGAGCCATGTAAGCTTTTGAATTGCAGTGTTAGTTTTTCTAATATATTGAGTACATAAGATGATTAGCTTGTCTATTTTCTAACCATAGGTTAAGAAGATGCAGGAGGATGGGCAGGCAGTTAATTATGCCCTTTACGCACTAGCAATGGGTCCTGATACTCGGGTAAGAAATTAGGAATCTTGTGTTGTTGGAGATGTGCGCTACAACACCCTTGCACGCGACGAAGGTAGGAAGACACAAAACAAAGCCATCATGAGCACGTATAAGTACGGCAAAGAGACAACTAAAATGTATGCTAACAGAACAGACATTATTCAGTTGCAGTATATCTCCAGTTTCGAGGTTCATTGGTGTGTGGTTCTGTTGTGCTATCATTGGTATAACCTATTTTCCAGGATCGCAAAACTCAGAGCTGATGATTATTTCAAATCCATCAATGTCCAGGCGGCGTACCAGATCTACGAGCCTTTTTTTGGCAAATCAAGCAACACAAATATTTTTCTTGGAAGACACATTTGTATGTAGCAATGACTGGAGAGTATTGCAAAGGTTTGAGCAGAGGAATTTGTTTAATGAAGTTGCACAACAAGATGATGCTTACACTACTCCTGATGTAGAAGATTCGACAGATGTTCCTAATATCTTTGAAAACCATCACGTCAATGACGCTGGCGAAAAGATTGACTGTCGGGTTGTGGACATACGAGAGTTGATCAATAAGACGCCAACGTTCGAGGACATTGAGGATGAAGAAGAAGATGACACTGGGGAGAATAATGATTCAGACTAATACACATGGCAAAGATGTTGACGTTGCTGCTCCGGGTGATGATTAGATTGCTTTTGTTGTATTTGCCTGTCAAAAGACATTTTTTTATCTACTATGTGAAATTGTGTTTGCTATGAAAACTGAAACCTGATGAACTTGTTGTTTACTATTTTGTTGTGAGAACATCACTTATTATGTATGTTGATTTGTGTTTGATGATTGTATGATGACTAAAACATGATGACATTGTTGTTTAGTTGTACTCATATTTGGCCGTGAAACTTGTATTTGATGACATAGTTTGCTGTTGGACTACAATTTGCTCGACATCTTTGAATGGGAACAAAGCAGACCCGACAAGGCCTCTGCTAATTTATTTATTTATTAGCAAAAGGGCATCTGCTAATTATTTATTTATGAGCAAAAGGGGATACCCCCCCCCTGTCGGTGTCAAAACCGGCGGATCTCGGGTAGGGGATCCCGAACTGTGCGTCTAAGGCTAATGGTAACAGGAGACCGGGGACACGATGTTTACCCAGGTTCGGGCCCGCTCGATGGAGGTAATACCCTACTTCCTGCTTGATTGATCTTGATGATATGAGTATTACAAGAGTTGATCTACCACGAGATCATAGAGGCTAAACCCTAGAAGCTAGCCTATGGTATGATTGTTGTTGTGTCCTACAGACTAAACCCTCTGGTTTATATAGACGTTGGAGGGGGTTAGGGTTACACAGAGTCAGTTACAGAGAAGGAGATCTACATCCTAATCGCCAAGCTTGCCTTCCACGACAAGGAGAGTCCCATCCGGACATGGGACGAAGTCTTCAATCTTGTATCTTCATAGTCCAATAGTCCGGCCAAAGTACATAGTCCGGCTGTCCGGATACCCCCTTATTCAGGACTCCCTCAGTAGCCCCTGAACCAGGCTCAATGACGATGAGTCCGGCACGTAGATTGTCTTCGGAATTGCGAGGCGGGTTCCATCTCCGAATACTCCAAGATAAATTCCAAAGACAAGGACCATGTCCGGCTCTGCATGACAGATTTCATATACCTCCGTAGAGAGAATAACAAACCACGAATCTAATTTGCTGACAACTCTTCGTAGCGTGGCAACACGCCACGGCCTGGCTTTTATTCGAGCCGTTTTTTCACAACCAGATACCGCACATATTGCGAGGCGGTTCCTTTGGCACGTCTTGTCGAAGCAGAGATCGTGCCCCTATTATCGCAGGATTGTCATCAATACAGGTATGGGTAATCCCACCACGCCTGTTGGCGTGACTCCGTGTTTTCAAGCTAGTCCCGAACGTCCATGTTGGGGACGCTTGATATTCTCCCACCTTTATAGAGGGATCAAGGCCTATCACTTTCTTACCACGCTTGCGCCTTTCCGCCCCTCGAATTCCAACACCCGAAGCTCAAGCTTAGGTACTTCGGAGCTTCAACCATGTCTGGATCCGACCTTCAAGGTCGGTGGATGGCCTCCTCTGTCACAAAGGAGGAAATTGCGAAGCTGAGGGAGGCCAGATACCTGATCGCCGATGTCAATCATAGGCTTCCTGCCCCCGAGCAGATCATCCCCACTCTCGAACCCAACGAGAGTGTCGTATTTGTCTCCCACTTCCTCCGGGGCTTGGGCTTTACTCTTGATCCCTTTGTGAGGGGGTGCATGTTCTATTACGGGCTAGATTTTCACGATCTAGCCCCGGATTCCATCCTCCACATCTCGTTGTTTATCGTCGTGTGCGAAGCCTTCCTCCACATCACCCCCCACTTCGGCCTATGGCTCAAGACCTTCAATTTGAAGCCGAACATGATTGAGGGGTGACACGCAGAGTGCGGGGGAGCCGTAATAAGCAGAAACATCGATGTCCCATGGCCGGAAGGTTCTTTCCTGGAGGTGTCCGATCTGTGGCAATGGAGGTGGTTTTACATCACAACTCCCCGAGGCATGAAGTGGGTGGCCGCCCCCGCCTTCCGCTCGGGCCCTCCGCCTCAATTGGCGTCGTGGGCCAACATAGGACTGGACTGGGGGTCTACAAACGATGTACCAACATTGCAAATCTGAATTCGAGAGCTCCTTGAGAGGGATATTAGTCTCGTCAAAATAATCCAGGTAATGCTAGTTCGGCGAGCCCTGCCATGTAAACGTTGATCTCTCCGGATGTGGGAGTTCAATCCAGAAGGCCCGTGAACCATTCAGCACTTCTTCGGCATGACGCTCGAAGGAATGTATAAGTTGTTCTTCGGACCACGAATAAAGCGTCTGGACACCATCGAGGATGCGGGCCTGAGCTGCAATCGCCCAGATACCCAAGTAAGTAACCCTATGACTGAACACTTCGTTTATATTTGTCATAGCATTGTCCTAAAAACTGTCCGCGACCAGGATTGGCTTAGTAAGGCAGAGAGAATCAGGTGTCCGGCCCCGCTTCCCGAAGGCTTGCCCGGTCCGGCGATAGCCAGGATGCTTGAGCGGGCACTGAGACAAGTGCCATCGGAGAAAGATGAAGGGAGGAGTGGACAAGCCAAGAGTGAGCTTCACACATTGTGCATCCGAACCGGGGGAATTAATGTTTCCACGAAGGAGGACGATCGAGGAGGTGAATCTAAGGTTTCATCCCCCTGCGGGAAAAAGAGGGCTGCCTCTGAAGATTTAGAGACGGAGGTGCCAAAGCAAGGGAAGAAAGCTTCTCCCGGGGGCCCTGCCCCAAAGGGCGTTCTCTCCGCATCATGCCTGCAAACGGGCCAGCCCTCCACCGAGCTATAAGATAATGATAAACAAGAAGTTATTGCTTTTTCCTCTGAGAAAAAATAACCAGGATCTATTTTGTGCAGTCCGGCTAGTAGCTCGTCTCAACAAGGTTCGTCTTCGGGGGATCTTCTTCCGGAGATGATAGAGAGTGAAACCCCACCTGCCTCTCCGCCCCAAGGGGCGGGCAATCATGAGGTGTCGTCACGGAGGATCCTAGATCCGCTGAGGCTAGAAGCTGATGCTTCGGCCATCCCGAGCCCGGCGCGTTCGGCCCCTTAGCGGGTGATGAGAAGGGTCCGGAACAATCCAGTGCCCGGCTGAACACGCTGGCGAGCCTCCTAGAGCAAGCCGCTCTCTCAGAGGGTCACCGTACGCTGATGGGTACGGTGTTGGAGAAGATTTTGTCGGCCACAAGCGGGTTAAATGAAGCTTTTGGAAGTTTACTTAAAGGCTTCGAGGTACGCGATAAAATACGTAATTTTTTATTGTTCCGCACGCGCTAGGTGTGCTCCATATAGATAGTAGCCCCTGAGACTCTGGTTGCCAGCCCTAGGCGACAAACGGAGGATCACACTCTCAGGTAATGATTGTACTGCATTTATACGTAGGTGGCTAAGAGTTCGGCGATAGACCGGAATTCTGAACTTGCTGAATTAAGGCAACAAATTGATGTGGTGGATACCGACATCACGCTTATAAATAAGCGGCTTGACAAGTCACAGAGTATGCGCTCGTTTTTCCTTATTTGCTTTAGGAAATATGAAGAGTATTGAAATATTAATATAATATGATGTGGCTGTAGGTGGAGCTGCTGCCATTGAGACCCTGAGGGCGGAACTTGCCCTGGCCAAGGAACAGGCCCGGGTTAGCAATGCAGCTGCCCTAAAGGCAGCCAAAGACTTGAGAGCCGAACAGGCTGCTCATCGCTGAAGCGAGGAAAAGATAGCCGAGATGGCTGTGGAGCTGAGGGACGCCACCGGCCGCTATGAGCTTCTCGAAAAGGAGAATCAGGCAAAGGCGGCTGACCTGAAGAATGCGCTAGATTCGGCTAAGGAGACGCGTTCTGAAATTAGAGATGCGCAAGAGGAACTTCAACAAGCCGGAGAAATCATGGCTGGAAATCCTTATTTGTTGTGGATGAAGTTTTTAGATCCAAAGTATGCTCCATTGGATAAGCTATGGAGCGCTGCAGATGAGTATGCGGACTTGGCGAAGAGTGCGGCTGATGCGACCAAGTTGTTCAAGGATCATAAAGATAACAAAATGGAAAGGCTGTTCTGGTCGCAATTTAATGCCCCAGCGCGCTCATTACCATTGAGTGAGAAGATGGGTGCTATAGTCGAGCTCCATAGGTTGTCCGGCCTTGCAATGAGGTCTGTTATAGACCACCTATGGCCGAAGGGGCCGAAGTCGGACAGTTACTTTGGTTTGGTGCAGCAATTATTTGGCGCCAGATTGCAAATCGATGCCGTGAAGAGGTCGGCGTGTATAGAGGGTGCACGGATGGCTCTTGCCCGTGTTAAGACATATTGGGCAGGTATAGAGGCCACCGGTGTTGCAACCCAGGGTCCGGCAGGAAGCCAAGACCCAGCCGAGCAATACTTCGAGTAGGTCATAGAAGGTGCCCGTAGAATAGAGGCTCAGTGTTCGAAGAATGTCATGTTCGAGTGACAAATCACTGAATTGTAAACAATTATGTGTTAAATATAGAGGCTGTGTTTATACTTTTTCCTGAAAGTGTTGTATTACCTCCTATGTGGCCGTTTATGTATTCATATAACTTGAAAGTTAGCAGTCGTTGGCTTTAGCCGCCAGGCATATAATGCGGGGGTGTTCGAAAGGTATATGCGTAATCACACTTGATCCAACGTCTTGGTCCATTAAGGAGGTGATCGCATGTCGAACTAGGCAACCGGACTGTATAGCTGTAACACTTTCACTTAGCCATGGGAGTTTAACGGTGGGGCTACTAAGTAGCCCCTAGTACATCTGCGTGCATCCGTATAGGGGCGCATATGTACGTGACCAAGAAATGGTCCTTCGTTAATCCGGAGGAATCCTATAGATTCCGATGAGTCTTCGAGTGGTTGACCAGTCTCTCGCTGTATCATGACAGTCAGTTTTCGGCTTTCTCTACTGAGGCGCTCATCCAGAATAACCAGGGCACAATCGCAATAGTTCTCCTTTGGATGCCTTAGCCGATAGAATGGAACGTAAGGCAGCAAACCCAGGAGCCGGGCAAACCCAACATTTGACCAAAGACATGATTCGGAGATGATGTATATAAGGCCTAACTCGCAACACCGAACACTCCCTAAGGTATTCGGACTTTATAACATATACTAGGCTGAGCAACGCCCTTGATTATGAACCCTATATTTCCAGGTACGTGCATTCATCTGCCGTGGCGAAATGCCTATGATGCCAGTATCCATTGTGGGTGTATTGAATACCCACGGGATGTCAAGCAACAAAAGACAATAAAGAAGGTTTACACAGGGGCTTAATCTAAAGAGAAACCTTTGAGCGGGGCCCTGCTACACGTTTGCGCGTTTGTCTCCATTGTGCCGTATCCTGGAAGGGTGTCGCACGAATAATGTCTGTAAAAACGAAAACTCATGTAAAAGAGTAAGCATGCAAAAAGTTAGTTATTCTCGATGGATGTTAGAGATACGAGGTATTTGCCTATTAATGAGGCAAGCCGAATTGTGGGCTTTATTACATGTTTGCAGCCCTTGGTATCGTTTACTAGGATACATGTACATCACCTAGCTCGGGTTTATCCGGGCTGTTGTGAAAAATGGTGGACTGGACTCGTCTAATCGTGTCCGTGGTCTTGACGACCGATCATGCTTCTGGTAGGAGAGGCCACTTAATGTTCGTCTATCAGAGCCGCCGCATACTGTTATGTCTTTCCGTCAACAGTTATGATGCCACGTGGATCGGGCATCTTAAGTTTAAGGCAGGTGTAGTTTGGTATTGTGTTAAAGCAAGCGAAGGCCGTTCTTCCGAGTAATGCATGATAACCGCTGCTGAAGGGCGCGATGTTGAAGAGTAGGTCCTCGCTTCTGAAGTTGTCGGGAGAACCAAATGTCACTTCTAATACGAGGGAGCCCCAGCAGTGGGCCTCAATGCCTGGTATCACTCCATTGAAGGTGGCGCTATTTTCGCTTATTCTGGATGGGTCTATCCCCATCTTGCGGATGGTGTCTTGATATATCAGATTAAGACTACTGCCGCCGAACATTAGGACTCGAGTGAGATGATATCCATCAATTATTGGGTCGAGCACCAAGGCAGCCGATCCTCCATGCCGGATACTGGTCGGGTGGTCCCTGTGATCAAAAGTGATCGGGCAGGCCGCCCTGGGATTGAATTTGGGGGCGAGGAACTCTGCGTGAGTTGCATGTACCATGTTTACCGTTTTGACTTCTGGTGGGAATTTTTTCTGGCCCCCCATGTTCGACTGGCGAGGCTCATCCTCGTCTTCGCTTGGTGTTTCCCTTCCCTTGTGTTCGGCGTTCAATTTGCCGGCCTGCTTGAAGACCCAACATTCTCTGTGGGTATGATTTGCAGGTTTGTCGGAAGTGCCATGGATTTGGCACAATCTATCCAGGACTTTATTCAGGCCGGACGGTCCCTCTTTGCTGCCCTTAAATGGCTTCTTTCCTTGACCGGGTCGAGAGCCCCTGAATCCGGCTTTGACCGCCATGTTTCCCGGACTATCGTCATTCCGACGTTTGTGCTTAGCACGCCGTGGCTTCCCGTTGCCATCTCGAATTTCATAAGTCCCCGGGTCACTGGTGCCTCTACGGGCCAACCAGCTATCTTCGCTCGCACAAAAGCGGGTCATAAGGCTTGTTAAGGCTGCCATCGTCCTCGGCTTTTTTTGGCCGAGGTGTCTGGCGAGCCACTCGTCTCGGATACCGCTACGTCTTGAGCTAGCGTTGGTTTTCCCCCGAAGAGGAGAGGGTGATGCAGCAAAGTGTAGCGTAAGTATTTCCCTCAGTTTTGAGAACCAAGGTATCAATCCAGTAGGAGGCTCCTCAAAAGTCCCACGCACGTACACAAACAAACTGAGAACTCGCAACCAACGCAATAAAGGGGTTGTCAATCCCTTCACGGTCACTTACGAAAGTAAGATCTGATAGAGAGATAATAATATTTTTTGGTATTTTGTGATATAGATGCAGAAAAGTAAAGATGCAAATAAAAGTAGATTGAAAGCAAATATGATAAGAGATAGACCCGGGGGCCATAGGTTTCACTAGAGGCTTCTCTCGAGAGCATAAGTATTACGGTGGGTGAACAAATTATTGTCGAGCAATTGATAGAAAAGCGAATGATTATGATGTCATCTAGGCATGATCATGTATATAGGCATCACGTCCATAACAAGTAGACCGACTCCTGCCTACATCTACTACTATTACTCCACACATCGACCGACTCCTGCCTACATCTAGAGTATTAAGTTCATAACAACAGAGTAACGCCTTAAGCAAGATGACATGATGTAGAGGGATAAACACATGCAATATGATATAAACCCCATATTGTTATCCTCGATGGCAACAATACAATACGTGTCTTGCAACCCTTTCTGTCACTGGGTAAGATCACAGCAAGATTGAACCCAAAGCTAAACACTTCTCCCATGGCAAGAAAGATCAATCTAGTAGGCCAAACCAAACTTATAATTCGAAGAGACTTGTAAAGATAACTTAATCATACATAAAAGAATTCAGAGAAGATTCCAATATTATTCATAGATAAATTTGATCATAAACCCACATTCATCAGATCTCGACAAACACACCGCAAAAGGAGATTACATCGAATAGATCTCCACAAGAGAGGGGGACAACATTGTATTGAGATCCAAAAAGAGAGAAGAAGCCATCTTGCTAATAACTATGGACCCGTAGGTCTGTGGTAAACTACTCACAACTCATTGGAGGGGCTATGGTGTTGATGTAGAAGCCCTCCATGGTCGATTCCCCCTCCAGCAGAGTGCCAACGAAGGCTCCAAGATGGGATCTCGCGGATACAGAAGGTTACGGCGGTGGAAATTGTGTTTCGTGGTGCTCCTGGATATTTTCGGGGTCCATGGATATATATAGGAGGAAGAAGTACGTCGGTGGACGACCGAGGGGCCCATGAGACAAGGGGGCGCCCTACAGGGGAGGGCGCGCCCTCCTACCTCGTAGGGCCCTCGGACCTTTCTTGACTTGCACTCCAGGCTCTCCGGATCAGATTTGTTCCAAAAATAACGCTCCCGAAGGTTTCATTCCGTTTGGACTCCGTTTGATATTCCTTTTCTTCGAAATACTTAAATAGGCAAAAAAACAGCAATATGGGTTGGGCCTCCGGTTAGTAGGTTAGTCCCAAAAATGATGTAAATGTGTAGAATAAAGCCCATAAACATCCAAAAGGGGTAATATAATAGCATGGAACAATCAAAAATTATAGATACGTTGGAGACGTATCAAGCATCCCCAAGCTTAATTCCTGCTCGTCCACGAGTAGGTAAATGATAAAAAGAGAATTTTTGATGTGGAATGCTACCTAGCACAATTCATAATGTAATTTTCTTTCATTGTGGCATGAATGCTTAGATCCAAATAATACAAAATAAAAGTTCATAGTGACATGAGAAATAGTAATACTTCAAGCATACTAAACAAGGTAATCATGTCTTCTCAAAATAACATGACTAAAGAAAGTTATCCCTACAAAATCATATAGTCTGGCTATGCTTCATCTTCATCACACAAAGTATTTAATCATGCACAACCCCGATGACAAGCCAAGCAATTGTTTCATACTTTCATAATCTCAAACTCTTTCAACTTTCACCTAATACATGAGCGTGAGCCATGGACATAGCACTATATGTGGAATAGAATGGTGGTTCTGGAGAAGACAAAAAGGAGAAGATAGTCTCACATCAACTAGGCGTATCAACAGACTATGGAGGTGCCCATTAATAGATATCAATGTGAGTGAGTAGGGATTGCCATGCAACGGATGCACTAGAGCTATAAATATATGAAAGCTCAACAAAAGAAACTAGTGGGTGTGCATCCAACTTGCTTGCTCACGAAGACCTAGACCACTTTTGAGGAAGCCCATCATTGGAATATACAAGCCAAGTTCTATAATCAAAAATTCCCACTAGTATATGAAAGTGACAACATATGAGACTCTCTATCATGAAGATCATGGTGCTATTTTGAAGCACAAGTGTGGAAAAAGAGATAGTAGCATTGTCCCTTCTCTCTTTTTCTCTCATTTTTTCTTTTCTTTTTCTTTTTCTCTTTTTTAAATTTGGCCTTTTTATTTTTTTTGGCCTTCCCCCCTTTTTTCTGTTTTTTTTTTCTTGTTGTAAAGTCCGAAGTCTCATCCAGACTTGTGGGGGAATCATAGCCTTCATCATCCTTTCTTCACGAGGACAATGCTCTAATAATGAAGATCATCACACTTTTATGGATTTACAACTCAAAGCTAGAACAAGATATGACTCTATATGAATGCCTCCGGCGGTGTACCGGGATATGCAATGACTCAAGAGCGACATGTATGAAAATTATGAAGGTGGCCTTGCCACAAATACGATGTCAACTACATGATCATGCAAAGAGCAATATGACAAAAGTAATGTGTGTCATATGAACGGGACGGTGGAAAGTTGCATGGCAATATATCTCGGAATGTCTATGGAAATGCCATAATAGGTAGGTATGGTGGCTGTTTTGAGGAAGGAATATGGTGGGTGTATGGTACCGGCGAAAATTGCGCGGCACAAAAGAGGCTAGCAATGGTGAAAGGGTGAAAGGGTGCGTATAATCCATGGACACAACATTAATTAAAAGAACTCATATACTTGTTGCAAAAATTTAGAAGTCATCAAAAATCAAAGCACTACGCGCATGCTCCTAGGGGGATAGATTGGTAGGAAAAGACCATCGCTCGTCCCCGACTGCCACTCATAAGGAAGACAATCAATAAATAAAATTGTGCTCCAATTTCATCACAAAGCGGTTCACCATACGTGCATGCTACGGGAATCACAAACTTCAACACAAGCATTCTTTAAAACCATAATCACCCAACTAACATGAATTTAATATTACTACCTCCATAACTCAAAACAATTATCAAGTATCAAGTTGATCATAGCATCCAATTCACTTCCTATGATAGTTTTTATTATACCCAACTTGGATGCTCATCATTCTAGGACCAACTTTCTAACAAAAGCAAATACCATTCTTTTCTAAAAGTCTCTCAAAATGATATAAGTGAAGCATGATAGACTAGCAATTTCTTCAAAATTAAGACACCACCGTCGTGCTCTAAAAGATATAAGTGAAGCACTAGAGCAAAAACTATCAAGCTCAAAAGATATAAGTGAAGCACATAGAGTATTCTAGCAAATTCTAATCAAATAGGCTTCTCCCAAAAGGTGTGTTACAGCAAGGATGATTGTGGTAAACTAACAAGCAAAGACCAATATAATACACGACGCTCCAAGCAAAACACATATCATGTGGCGAATAAAAATATAGCTCCAAGTAAAGTTACCAATGAACGAAGACGAAAGAGGGGATGCCTTTCCGGTGCATCCCCAAGATTAGGCTTTTGGCTACTCTTGAATATCTTGGGGTGCCATGGGCATCCCCAAGCTTAGGCTCTTGCCACCCTTTATTTCATAGTCCATAAAGGCTTTACCCAAAACTTGAAAACTTCACAACACAAAACTCAACAGGAAATCTTATAAGCTCCGTTAGTGAAAGAAAACAAAACCACCACATAAGGTACTGCAATTAACTCATTCTTTATTTATTTTGGTGTTAAACCTACTGTATTCTAACTTCATTATGGTTTATAAACTAATTTATTAGCCATAGATGCATTGAAATAAGCAAACAACACACGAAAAACAGAATCTGTCAAAAACAGAACAGTCTATAGAAATCTGTAACTATCGCAAACTTATGGAACTCTAAAAATCCTACCAAAATAGGACGTACTGTACAATTTGTCTATTGATCAGCAGCAAAAAGAATCAATGCAAAATCGCGTTTCTGTGATTTATTGATTTTTTACTCGTGAGCGCAAAGTTTCTGTTTTTCAGCAGAATCAAATCAACTATCATCGTAGCTTATCCTATAGGTTCTACTTGGCACAAACACTAATTAAAAGATAAAAACACATCTAAACAGAGAGTAGATGTAATATTTATTACTAAACAGGAGCAAAAACAAAAAACATAAAGAAAAATTGGGTTGCCTCCCAACTAGCGCTATCGTTTAACGCCCCTAGCTAGGCATAAAAGCAAGGATAGATCTAGCTAGTGCCATAATAGTAAGATGGATCTTGAAGGCTCATCTCATATTCTCTATGTTCAGCAGCAAGTTTTCTTTGAGGCAAGCAAAAGTAATCAAAAGGGCTAAATTTAGTGGGACAGATGTCCCCAAGATTAATCACAGGAGGAACGGGTTCCTCCTTTGGCCCTTCATAGTGCACAATTATTTCATCACTAAAAGCATTCTTTTGGTAAAATCTTGTGACCCTATACTCAAGGGAGTATCCTAGATCATTGTTTCGAAGAGCAAAATCATTATTAAGTTTGTTAATGCAATCAACCAAGACATTGGTAGGAACCTTTTTTCTAAGGTTTTCATTAAAAGCAACGTAGTCTGAAGATTGAAAACGCCTAAATTCCTCTTGATCATAGAGGATCGCCTCTATGGGAGGACGACCGGCGTCCACCCTATAGTGCGCAAAGATTTCTTTGGCCTCTCTTATGATAAATCTAAACTCGTGAGCCAAAAAGATAGTAACAGCGCGCTTAACAGAAGAATGCTCAATATTAGAGAATTCTAGAAAAATTCTTTGTATGCAAGGATGCATATGCATAAATTGTCTTTCAAGTTCAACTACAAGCATAGAGATAGCATCCGCAAGACTACTAGTTCTATGAAGAATAGAACATCCCAAGGAAGGTAAAGCACCGGCACAAGTAAAGAAATCTTGAATAACGCCTTTGTCAATGATGTTACCACTGCTGATTCGAAACTTTTTAGTATGCAAGATAGGGGGTTCATTGGCCGAAGCCTCGGGATTTTCCATGTTATCATTATTGTTCATATCGACAATAATCTCCCCAATTTCAGACATAGCGGCAGACAAAAAGCAAGGCGGAAAAAAGCGAGTGAAAAAGAGGGGAGGATATTGGGAAAGAGAGAGCGAATAAAACGGCGAGGGTGAAGTGGGGGGAGAGGAAAAAGAGAGGCAAATAATGTAAATGCGAGGGAGATGGGTTTGTGATGGGTACTTGGTATGTCTTGACTTGAGCGAAGACCTCCCCGGCAACGGTGCCAGGAATCCTTCTTGCTACGTCTTGAGCTAGCGTTGGTTTTCCCCGAAGAGGAGAGGGTGATGCAGCAAAGTGTAGCGTTAGTATTTCCCTCAGTTTTGAGAACCGAGGTATCAATCCAGTAGGAGGCTCCTCAAAAGTCCCACGCACCTACTGTAACATCCCAAATTTTCAATTTGGAATGTTATGCATAGATCATCATTGCATATCATATTTTTGTTGCATTGTTGGCTCGATCCTAGAAATTCTATGCAACTCAAGGACCCACGGAGAGAGTTGGGGATTTCGTTATTTTCTTATTTGAGCTTTTCTCAAATTTTGAAAATAGGATCGTTGATTTTATTTATTTTATCCTCAATTATTTCTACTACCAAAAAATTCAGAGAGGGAATAAAATGAATTTCCCAACATAAATAAATAATGAAGATTTAATAAAAAAATCAAATAAGATTTATTTTGGAGTTTTTCGCCTTTTATTTGAATTTAGAAAAATGCGCGTTTTTAAAAATTGCATTTAGGCCCCAAATAAATGTTCTTCTTGTCCGGCTTGATTTTAGAAGCCGGGAAAATTTATTTCGGGATTTTTGGAGTCCGTTTAGTATTTCTTTTTATTTTTCTTCTGCGCGGAATTATTTAAAAAAACGCGCACCGCCTCTGGGCCATGCCCGAGCGGGACTCCGCTCGGGGGCAGCTTATATAAAGCGCAACCCCGGCGCCCCAGCCCACCAGATCCCGCCGCCGGCCCACCCCGTGCCCGAAACCCTAACCCTAGCCGCCTCGAGCCCCGCGCCGCACCGCCGCCGCCGCCAGCCGCCGGAGCCGCCGACTTCGCCGGAGCCGCCGCCGCCTCGCCGAACCGCCGCCCAAGGTTCACCGCACCTCGTAATCCGCGCCGGTTTTTTTATAAAAACCGAGCAGTTTTTCTTCGGGTTTTTTTTCGGTTTTCGTTAGATCGGTTTTTATTTTTTTCGGTTTAGTTAATTAGCGAGCGTTCGCTCGTTCGTTCGTTTTAACGAACGTGTTCGTCAGATCTGTTTAGTCAATGAACGTTCGTTCGTCAGCCCGTTCGTCATTTTTTTTCTCGGATTTAATCCGTGATTTTTTTGATCGCGATTCCTGATCCGATTTTCGTTTTAGTATAACTTTTCGCTCATTTATCGGAATCAGGCGATTCAAGCGCACGGAGTTTCGTCTCGAAACCCTCTTTCTGAATAATCCACTTAAACCAGTTTTTACTTTTGTAAAATTTGACTTAGATCCAGATTAGTAAAACGAAGCTGTTTTCTTTCGCCGTTTGACTTTCGTTGATTTGTTTGATTTGGTTCTTTTTGCAAACCGGAGTTCTTAAGTTGAACATTCTGGTTAAATCTTTCATTCGAGTTTTACCTGTGCATTAGATGAGTATTATTGTATGTTCGTTTGTTTGTTTGTCTGCCATAGAATACCCTGAGTGCGCCGCCTGTTACTTCGAGTCTCTAGGTTTCGCGGATCATCAGCAAGGCAAGTAACACTTTGATCATACCTTTTCTACTACCCAGTTTTTATGCATTAGATCAATCCTCAAACATTGCATGATTAGGATCTAATTAAATTGTGGGATGGGAAGTTGTTGAGGTAGTACCTATTACCTATTTTATTATCAAACCTTTGGGAGTTACTTCTACGTTTGCTTATTATGCCATGCTATGCTAGTAGACGTGGATTGGGTGAGTGTATCCATGACAGATGTGAGATTGTTAAATTAATGGTTTATTTAAGGTGGTGACTTAAACACACATCTGGGTGGGTTGAGGCACCTGGTTTCTATCAGGACTTTCCTCTATTTCTTCGGACCGCCACCCAGGCTCAAGGGGATCATGAGATTATTCAAACTAGAAACTTACATGTGCAGCCACAAGCCATTATGGGCTCTGGCATAGTTGATTAAGTTGTGCGAACTCTTACGGGTAGACTAGCAGATGTAGGGGAAAGTAGGTGTACCGGTCTACCCACATGTAAGGTGCTAGTGCTTCTGAAAGACTATGTCTCGGTCATCCGTTTCTCAAACACCATGTAGTGCGAGGAATCAAACGGAGGCGATCGAGTCTTGTGGGGAAAAGTGCGCAAACCTCTGCAGAGTGTATAAACTAATCATGGTTAGTCGTGTCCCCGGTTATGGACGTTTTGAGTATCTAGTATCTGGATATCATGTGAATCTCATCATGTTACTCTAATTTAATATTGTTGGGTTTAATGAGTACTTTTAATTGGGATTGAGAATGCTGTCAACCATTCTCAATGTTTAAAAACCACCATGATAGTTAAATAAATTTATTCCTTTGCAGTAGGGAAAAATTGGCTTTATGCAAAATTGTAACCATAGAGCTTTTCCACCAGTCAAATTGCATGCAGTGTAGCTTAATCCATTGTTTTTCTTTATGTGTTACATTGCCAGCATATTCCATGTGCTGACCCATTTTCGGGCTGCAACGTTTCATGTTGCAGACTTTTCAGACGACGAGTAAGGTGCTTTTAGGTCGTGGTTCTATACTCAGTGATGCCGTTGGAGTTGATGGACTCGCTTATCTTCCAAGTCTTCCGCTGTTATCGATTTTAGATGGCCTTAAGCCATATTTATTTCAATAAGTTCTCTTTTGAGACATTCGATGTAATAAGTGTGTGATTGCTACTCTGTTATAAATCCTCCAAGTACTGTGTGGTGTCAGCATTACTGATCCAGGGATGACACTGAGCACAGAGATCAGACTGTTTGAGGTCTGGTCGCTACAAGGTGGTATCAGAGCACACGCTGACTGTAGGACACGGCCACTAAGCTTAAGCCTTAGATCACTACTCTTTCTTTCCCTTTCTGACTCCTCATCTTTTCTATTCTTTAGGATGGCGGATGCAAGGATCAAGTTCGCACAACTAGATGAGAATTCACCTTTTGGATGTCACTTGAAGGAAGCCACTAGATACCTGAACATAGGAGTACCAAGCTTCACTGGGACTTTCAACGCCACTTTACCCGAAGAGGAGCGCTGGAGGATTCAAGTCTACATTCCAGGAAGGACGTTTGCACCAGGCACGGAGCCAATAGAGTTTACCTTTGATGTACCAACATGGAGCCTAGGAAAGAGCATGGCAGCTCACATCGCCATGGGACGAATTGGAGAAGTTTACTACAACGATCTCAAGAATACTATCTACCAGATTTGTGGGCGCCGAGATGAGCATTGGGAGATGATCACTACCAGGAAGGACAGATCAATCGCAGCTTATATTCAGGAGGTAAATCAACACATCCGACGCCAGGAAAGTCAGATGTGCGCAGATATGGAGGATCTGCAGAAGGCTATGACCAATATCAAGGAGCTAGAAGAAGAACTCAAGGCTACACGTAAAGACTATATGGAAGAAATCGTCGCTCTAGTAAGACAGAACGGCGACCTTAAGGAGAAGATTGGAGTATTCATGGGAGGATCAGCACCCAGAGGAGAAGAGGATGAACCTACTTGCCCAGATAATTATATCATCATCAACGACACTGACTCGGATCCCGACGATAGCGATGATGACTATGTTGATGAAGCTGGAGCAGATATCATGGAATCTGCATCGGAGCAGTTTTTCTAGTTGACCACCATAACAGTAGTAGAATTTTCCACCATTTAATTAGTTTTAGTCCAATCACTTTTGTAATGATAGTTAGACCGTTGTATGCCCTTGTTTGAATTGATTGGAATGATATTGTGTGTTTTGTCTCATGTGCATATGGGTAGTGTTATCTCACTAGACCTCATTCTATTCTTAACTCTCCCCTTTAAACCCTCAGATGCCTCCGAGACGCGACCCCGAGTTTGTTTTTTCGCCAGAGATCACTCAGTTGATTCAGCAGCAGAATACCTTGATTCAAACATTGGTACAGAACCAAGGCAACAACAACAACAACCCACCACCACCACCACCTGTTGACCATCTGGCGCATTTCTTAAGGTTGAATCCACCGGTGTTTTCCAGTAGCACCGAGCCGATAGTAGCAGATGATTGGCTCCATAAGATAGGGAGGGAGTTGACCACTGCAGGATGCATGGATGGAGAAAAGGTGAATTTTGCCGCACATCAGCTTGGCGGGCCCGCAGCTGCATGGTGGGAGAATTTTACAGCCACTTACCCTGTAGACATTGTCACATAGAATCAGTTTCAGCAAGCTTTTCGTACTGCCCATGTTTCAGCAGGAGCTATGCCCATGAAGAAGCGTGAGTTTCGCAACTTACGCTAAGGAGGACGGACAGTTGGCCATTATGTGGATGATTTTAGTAATCTAGCACGTTATGCCCCAGATGACGTTGCTACGGATGCAGCTAAGCAGGAGAAGTTTCTAGAAGGACTGAATGATGAGATGAGCATGTAGTTGATGGTAGCCACTTTCAATAACTACCAGGAGTTAGTAGATCGTGCTCTTATGATTGAAGGGAAGCAGCAGCAGATTGATAATCGTAAGAGAAAGTATGCACAAGGAAAGTACAATTCTGGAGCTCAGCAGAAACCATGCTTTACCCCAAAGTCAAGAGGACACTTTCAGCATACTCACGGAGGAGGCAGCTCGCACAATCATAATGGCACAAAGAATGGAAACGGGAATGGAGGAAGCAATGGACAAAGCCGCACCAACCCGTCAACACCATCCAAGGCAGACCTAAGCCATATCACTTTTTATAAGTGCCGTAAGACTGGGCATTATGCAAATGATTGCCTGGAAGCCCAAAATGGAAATGGCAATGGAAGCTCAGGAAAGAAGCTGAACCCTTTCAACAGGGGGCAAGTGAACCACGTTACCGTGGAGGAGGTTGAAGCCCAGCCAGACGCAGTAATAGGTAAGTTTTTGGTTAAGGCATTTACTGCAGTTGTTCTTTTCGATACTGGTGCATTGCATTCATACATATCAAGGGGATTTGTGGATAAGTTTAGCCTGCCCACTAAGACTCTTAAGACACCTATGCTAGTAAGTTCACCGGGAGCTGAGTTTATGGTCAGTCAAGGATGCTTTCAGGTGCCATTAAGAATAGGAAGGCATGTTTTCCCAACGGATTTAATTATATTGGAATCCCAAGGTTTGGATGTAATTCTTGGTATGGATTGGCTGTCAATGTATGGAGGAAACATTGATTGTGCCAGCAAGACAATTTTGCTTACGACACCAGAAGGAATAAGAATCAAGTATGTATCACGGCATGAGCTGAGGAGAGCACATGTAAATTCCTTATCAGGAGTTGTGCAGGAGGAAGTACTAGTGGTAAAGGATTTCCCCGATGTATTTCCAGAAGAGTTGCCAGGCATGCCACCGGATAGAGACATTGAGTTCTTAATTGAACTACTGCCAGGCACGGGGCCGATATCCAAGAGACCGTACAGGATGCCAGCCCAAGATTTGGAGGAAATTAAGAAGCAGATTAAGGAACCGTTGGACAAAGGTTTTATTCGCCCAAGTTCTTCGCCTTGGGGATCGCTAGTACTTCTGGTGGAGAAGAAGGATGGATTGTTAAGAATGGTTGTTGATTATCGCGGATTGAATGAAGTAACAATCAAGAACAAGTACCCACTACCAATGATCAATGATCTATTTGATCGGTTGCAAGGAGCTAAGGTGTTTTCCAAGATCGATTTGCGATCAGGATACCATCAGTTGAAGATTCGGGAGCAAGATATACCGAAGACAGCTTTTACCACCAGGTATGGGCTGTATGAGTATACCGTTATGTCATTTGGTCTGACTAACGCCCCAGCCTATTTTATGAAAATGATGAACAAAGTGTTTATGGAGTTTTTGGATAAGTTCGTCGTGGTGTTCATTGATGATATTTTGGTTTACTCGAAGAATGAAGAGGAACATAAGGAACACTTGCGTATGGTACTCGAGAAGCTCAGAGAACATCAGCTATACGCCAAGTTCAACAAGTGTGAGTTTTGGTTGAAAGAAGTGGGATTTCTCGGACATGTTATATCCGGAGAAGGTATCGCAGTAGACCCCACTAAAGTTGTCACTGTGACAAACTGGGAAGCACCAACAATAGTTGGAGAAATCCGGAGTTTCCTTGGACTCGCAGGATACTACCGGAGATTTATTGAAAATTTCTCGAAGATTGCGAAGCCTATGACAGAGTTGTTGAAGAAGGATACTAAGTTCATTTGGACTGAGGAGTGTGAGGCTAGTTTCTAGGAATTGGAGAAACGTTTGGTTACCTCACCGGTGTTAATTCTGCCAGGTCAGACTAAGGATTATGAAGTGTATTGCGACGCTTCACGTCGAGGACTTGGAGCAGTGCTTATGCAGGAGGGAAGAGTTGTTTCGTATGCTTCACGATAGCTTAAGCCTCATGAGTTGAATTATGCTACTCATGATTTGGAGTTAGCAGCCGTGGTGCACGCACTGAAAACGTGGAGACATTTTCTCATTTGGAATCATTGTGAGGTGTACACGGATCACAAGAGTTTGAAGTACATCTTCCCGCAGAAGGAGTTAAATCTCAGGCAGAGGAGATGGTTGGAGCTTATTAAGGATTATGATATGAGATTGCATTATCACCCCGGGAAGGCTAACGTTGTAGCAGACGCGTTGAGCCATAAGAGCCACATCAATACACTAATGATAGGAGGAATACCCAAGGAGTTAGCCGAGGATCTTCATGATCTATGTTTGGAAATAGTTCCGAGAGGCTATGTAGCAGCAATGGAGATTCAGTCTACGTTGATGGATAAAATCAGAGAAGCTCAAAAGACAGATAAGGAAGTTTCCTTTATAAAGGAGAAAATGAGTGAAGGGAAGGCTAAGGGATTTCGTGAGGATGAGTACGATACCCTACGATTTGAGGACCGTGTTTATGTGCCCAATGACCCGGAGATCAGGAAGTTGATTCTGCAAGAGGCACATGATTCACCGTATTCGATTCACCCTGGGAATACCAAGATGTATTTGGATTTGAAGGAAACTTTCTAGTGGACCGGAATGAAGAAGGATATTGCAGAGTATGTAGCAGTTTGTGATGTATGTCAGAGGGTGAAAGCAGAACACCAGAAGCCAGCTGGATTGTTGCAGCCATTGCCTATACCCGAATGGAAGTGGGACAAACTAGGCATGGATTTCATCACGGGATTGCCCAGGACTTGTTCAGGCTATGACTCAATTTGGGTTGTAGTCGATCGTTTGATGAAGGTAGCTCATTTCATCCTAGTAAAGACTACCTACAGTGGTGCCAAATTGGCTAAGATATACATGACAAGGATTGTATGTTTGCATGGAGTTCCGAGGAGTATCGTATCAGATAAAGGAACCCAATTCACCTCAAAGTTCTGGAAGCAGTTGCATGAAACATTGGGAACCAGGATGGAGTTTAGCACAGCATTCCATCCATAGACAGATGGATAGACCGAGAGAGTCAATCAGATTTTGGAGGATATGCTTAGAGCTTGTGTTTTGGATTATGGATCAAGTTGGGATGACAACTTGCCATACGCGGAGTTTTCTTACAACAACAGTTATCAATCCAGTTTGAAGATGGCCCCTTTCAAAGCCTTGTACGGAAGGAGGTGCAGAACCCCGTTGTTGTGGGATGAGGTGGGAGACCGCCAGTTGTTTGGACCGGATTTGATTAAGGAGTCTGAACAGAAGGTAAAATTGATCCGTGACAGGCTCAAGGTAGCTCAGTCAAGACAGAAGAGTTATGCAGATTCGAAACGCAAGGAGACAGGACATGAAGTCAGAGACAGAGTTTATCTTCGAGTATCTCCACTTCGAGGAGTCTGAACAGAAGGTAAAATTGATCCGTGACAGGCTCAAGGTAGCTCAGTCAAGACAGAAGAGTTATGCAGATTCGAAACGCAAGGAGACAGGACATGAAGTCAGAGACAGAGTTTATCTTCAAGTATCTCCACTTCGAGGAGTTAAGCTTTTCAGAGTTAAAGGAAAGTTAGCACCACGTTTTGTGGGGCCATACAAAGTTTTGGAACGCATGGGAGAAGTAGCGTACAAGTTGGAATTACCTGAGGGATTGTCAGGAGTTCAAGATGTGTTCCATGTTTCTCAGTTGAAGAAGTGTCACGCAGAGATGGCTGATATACCACTGAGAGATACAGTGCCACTGGAAGCAATTTAGTTGAAGGATGATTTGACTTATGAAGAGAAACCAGTTAGGATTCTGGATTATGCCACTCGAGTTACCCGCAGTAAGGTTATCAAGTTTTGCAAAGTTCAGTGGAGCCACCACACCGAGGAGGAAGCCACCTGGGAGCGAGAGGAAGATGTGCTCAAGGACCACCCTCACCTATTTGCTAGCCAACCCGAATCTCGAGGGCGAGATTCATCTTAAGGGGGGTAGGTTTGTAACATCCCAAATTTTCAATTTGGAATGTTATACATAGATCATCATTGCATATCATATTTTTGTTGCATTGTTGGCTCGATCCTAGAAATTCTATGCAACTCAAGGACCCACGGAGAGAGTTGGGGATTTCGTTATTTTCTTATTTGAGCTTTTCTCAAATTTTGAAAATAGGATCATTGATTTTATTTATTTTATCCTCAGTTATTTCTACTACCAAAAAAATTCAGAGAGGGAATAAAATGACTTTCCCAAAATAAAGAAATAATGAAGATTTAATAAAAAATCAAATAAGATTTATTTTGGAGTTTTTCGCCTTTTATTTGAATTTAGGAAGAAATGCGCATTTTTCAAAATTGCATTTAGGCCCCAAATAAATGTTCTTCTTGTCCGGCTTGATTTTAGAAGCCGGGGAAATTTTATTTCGGGATTTTTGGAGTCCGTTTAGTATTTCTTTTCATTTTTCTTCTGCGCGGAATTATTTAAAAAAACGCGCACCGCCTCTGGGCCGTGCCCGAGCGGGACTCCGCTCGGGGGCAGCTTATATAAAGCGCAACCCCGGTGCCCCAGCCCACCGGATCCCGCCGCCGGCCCACCCCGCGCCCGAAACCCTAACCCTAGCCGCCTTGAGCCCCGCGCCGCGCCGCCGCCAGCCGCCGGAGCCGCCGACTTCGCAGGAGCCGCCGCCGCCTCGCCGAACCGCCGCCCGAGGTTCGTCGCACCTCGTAATCCATGCCGGTTTTTTTATAAAAACCGAGCGGTTTTTCTTCGGGTTTTTTTTCGGTTTTCGTTAGATCGGTTTTTTTTTTGGTTTAGTTAATTAGCGAGCGTTCGCTCGTTCGTTCATTTTAACGAACATGTTCGTCAGATCTGTTTAGTCAACAAACGTTCTTTCGTCAGCCCGTTTGTCGTTTTTCTTTTTCTCGGATTTAATCCGCGATTTTTCTGATCGCGATTCCTGATCCGATTTTCGTTTTAGTATAACTTTTCGCTCGTTTATCGGAATCAGACGATTCAAGCGCCTGGAGTTTCGTCTCGAAACCCTCTTTCCGAATAATCTACTTAAACCAGTTTCTACTTCTATAAAATTTGACTTAGATCCAGGTTAGTAAAACGAAGCTGTTCTCTTTCGCCATTTGACTTTCGTTGCTTTGTTTGATTTGGTTCTTTTTGCAAACTGGAGTTCTTAAGTTGAACATTCTGGTTAAATCTTTTATTCGAGTTTTACCTATGCATTAGATGAGTACTTATTGTATGTTCGTTTGTTTGTTTGTCTGCGATAGAATACTCGGAGTGCGCCGCGTGTTACTTCGAGTCTCTAGGTTTCGCGGATCATCAGCAAGGCAAGTAACACTTTGATCATACCTTTTCTACTACCCAGTTTTTATGCATTAGATCAATCCTCAAACATTGCATGATTAGGATATAATTAAATTGTGGGATGGGAAGTAGTTGAGGTAGTACCTATTACCTGTTTTATTATCAAACCTTTGGGAGTTACTTCTATGTTTGCTTATTATGCCATGCTATGCTAGTAGACGTGGATTGGGTGAGTGTATCCATGACAGATATGAGATTGTTAAATTAATGGTTTATTTTAGGTGGCAACTTGAACACACATCTGGGTGGATTGAGGCACCTGGTTTCTATCAGGACTTGCCTGTATTTCTTCGGACCGCCACCCAGGCTCAAAGGGATCATGAGATTATTCAAACTAGAAACTTACGTGTGCAGCCACAAGCCATTATGGGCTCTGGCATAGTTGATTAAGCTGTGCGAACTCTTACGGGTAGACTAGCAGATGTAGGGGAAAGTAGGTGTACCGGTCTACCCACATGTAAGGTGCTAGTGCTTCTGAAAGACTATGTCTCGATCATCCGTTTCTCAAACACCATGTAGTGCGAGGAATCAAACGGAGGCGATCGAGTCTTGTGGGGAAAAGTGTGCAAACCTCTGCATAGTGTATAAACTAATCATGGTTAGCCATGTCCCCGGTTATGGACGTTTTGAGTATCTAGTATCTGGATATCATGTGAATCTCATCATGTTACTCTAATTTAATATTGTTGGGTTTAATGAGTACTTTTAATTGGGATTGAGGATGCTGTCAACCATTCTCAATGTTTAACAACCACCATGATAGTTAAATAAATTTATTCCTTTGCAGTAGGGAAAAATTGGCTTTATGCAAAACTGTAACCATAGAGCTTTTCCACCAGCCAAATTGCATGTAGTGTAGCTTAATCCATTGTTATTCTCTATGTGTTACATTGCCAACATATTCCACGTGCTGACCCGTTTTCGGGCTGCAACGTTTCATGTTGCACACTTTTCAGACAACGAGTAAGGTGCTTTTAGGTCGTGGTTCTATACTCAGTGATGCCGTTGGAGTTGATGGACTCGCTTATCTTCCAAGTCTTCCGCTGTTATCGATTTTAGATGGCCTTAAGCCATATTTATTTCAATAAGTTCTCTTTTGAGACATTCGATGTAATAAGTGTGTGATTGCTACTCTGTTATAAATCCTCCAAGTATTGTGTGGTGTCAGCATTACTGATTCCAGGGATGACACTGAGCATAGAGATCAGACTGTTTGAGGTCTGGTCGCTACACCTACACAAACAAACTGAGAACTCGCAACCAACGAAATAAAGGGGTTGTCAATCCCTTCACGGTCACTTACGAAAGTGAGATCTGATAGAGAGATAATAATATTTTTTGGTATTTGTGATATAGATGCAGAAAACTAAAGATGCAAATAAAAGTAGATTGAAAGCAAATATGATAAGAGATAGACCCGGGGGCCATAGGTTTCACTAGGGGCTTCTCTCGAGAGCATAAGTATTACGGTGGGTGAACAAATTACTGTCGAGCAATTGATACAAAAGCGAATAATTATGACGTTATCTACGCATGATCATGTATATAGGCATCACGTCCATAACAAGTAGACCGACTCTTGCCTACATCTACTGCTATTACTCCACACATCGACCGACTCCTGCCTGCATCTAGAGTATTAAGTTCATAACAACAGAGTAACGCCTTAAGCAAGATGACATGATGTAGAGGGATAAACACATGCAATATGATATAAACCCCATCTTGTTATCCTCGATGGCAACAATACAATACGTGTCTTGCAACCCTTTTTGTCACTGGGTAAGATCACAGCAAGATTGAACCCAAAGCTAAACACTTCTCCCATGGCAAGAAAGATCAATCTAGTAGGCCAAACCAAACTTATAATTCGAAGAGACTTGTAAAGATAACTTAATCATACATAAAAGAATTCAGAGAAGATTCCAATATTATTCATAGATAAACTTGATCATAAACCCACAATTCATCGGATCTCGACAAACACACCGCAAAAGGATATTACATCGAATAGATCTCCACAAGCTCCATCGAGTAGGTCTGTGGTAAACTACTCACAACTCATTGGAGGGGCTATGGTGTTGATGTAGAAGCCCTCCATGGTCGATTCCCCCTCCGGCAGAGTGCCGGCGAAGGCTCCAAGATGGGATCTCGCGGATACAGAAGGTTACGATGGTGGAAATTGTGTTTCGTGGTGCTCCTGGATGTTTTCGGGGTCCGTGGATATATATAGGAGGAAGAAGTACGTTGGTGGACGCCCGAGGGGCCCACGAGACAGGGGGCGCGCCCTCCTATCTCGTGGGGCCCTTGGAGCTTTCTTGACTTGCACTTCAGGCTCTCCGGATCAGATTTGTTCCAAAAATAACGCTCCCGAAGGTTTTATTCCATTTGGACTCCGTTTGATATTCCTTTTCTTCAAAATACTGAAATAGGCAAAAAAACAGCAATATGGGTTGGGCCTTCGGTTAGTAGGTTAGTCCCAAAAATGATATAAATGTGTAGAATGAAGCCCATAAACATCCAAAAGGGGTAATATAATAGCATGGAACAATCAAAAATTATAGATACTTTGGAGACGTATCAGATACTGTGTTTGAAGGCCGCTAAGGCTTCGACATCCGGACAGTCGACAATTTGATTATTCTTAGTGAGGAATCTGTTCCAAAGCTTGCGGGCTGACTCTCCGGGCTACTGTATTATGTGACTTAAATCATCTGCATCCGGAGGTCGGACATAAGTTCCTTGAAAGTTGGCCCTGAAAGCATCCTCAAGTTCCTCCCAACTTCTAATTGAGTTTTTGGGGAGGCTCTTCAGCCAGTGCCGAGCTGGTCCTTTCAACTTGAGGGGAAGGTATTTGATGGCGTGGAGGTCATCCCCACGACCATGTGTACGTGAAGGATAAAATCTTCAATCCAAACCCCAGGGTCTGTCGTTCCGTCTTATGCCTCTATATTCATGGGTTTGAATCCTTGTGGAAATTCATGATCCAGCACCTCGTCGGTGAAGCACAGGGGGTGCACAACCCCTCTGTATATGGTCGTGTTGCGGCATGCTGTCGGCTGTTGTTGCACCCGGTGTTGATTCCGGACTGGTATTCGATCAGTATGATCGTTGTGGTGACCATAATCCCGCGTCGGAGCATGTCCTCTAGACCTGTAGATGGACCTGGCCGCACTGGCCTTTTTATCCAGGAGCTCACGTAAATCGTGTGCGGTACCAGTGGCTGCTCTATCGCGGCCATGAGGTGGTTGGTTCGGCTGAGTGGTCGTATTGTTCTTTGGCGGAATGGGCGATGCGGCCTCGTTGTCAAATTCGGGTAGCAGTTTGCGCTTTGGGTAGCTCTTTGTGTGGCGATCGTTGCCACATTTTCCTTCGGTGTCTAGCACCTTGTTCCATCTTCGGTTGAGCGTATCCTGTGCAGTTTTAAGCCTTTGCTTCTGCTTCTTCAGGATCCTCGCCATGGCCATAAGCTTTCTGCGGAGGTTATCTTGCTTCACACATTTTTCTGGGATGATGAATGCATCATCAACCGGACTGTCCTCCCCTCCGTGGGTAGTTTGATGATTTCGGCCCTTGGGATCGCTGTGATCGGGCGTTTGTTCAGCGTGGCCTGGCTCTTCTTGCTCTGTTGCTGGGTTTGAATTGTCACCTTCGGAGTCAACCGGAGTGTCATTTTTCCTCGCGCTGTTATCGCTATTTTTACTGTGACTGGACTTAGAGCGGCACCTGCGCCGTCGTTTTTGTTTTTGTCCGGGGGGTTTATCCTCCATCATGTCCTTGTCACCGTTGCATTCCTTAGGCGTGTCCACCATGTAGATATCATATGATGAAGTGGTGGTCCAGTGCCCCATGGGCGGTGGTTCCAGATTGTCCCCTGCGTCGACATCCATACCGCCGATGTCGTCGGGGTCGAAATCAAGCATGTCTGTTAGGTCAGCGACAGTGGCTATGAAGTGGGTGGTGGGTGGGAGGCGATTTTATTCGTCATCTGTGCCCCACTTAGGCCAGATATAGTTCATCCAGGAATCTGGTGATAGAGAGAGACCTTAATGAATTCAGCACATCGCCAAAGGGGGAGTGCTGGAAGATATCCGCGGCGGTGAATTCCATGACTGGAGCCCAATCAGATTCGATGGGCATGGATGCACGCGGTCCGGGACCTACGACCGAAAACAAGTCCGGTTGTCCAGAGACACAGATTTCCTTGGAAGCGGAGTCTGTGTTTGGCTCCAACACCGATAGGTGTGCGGCCTCCGTGGCGGGGTCCATCCACCCGCCCTTGGATGGCACGATCTGCTCTGGATCGAAGTCTGAAGCCATGGCAGGGGCGATATCCCGGATACTATCCGACAGCAGATCTAAGTCATGCGTGTGGCGACTGTTCGGAGCTCCTGACATGGGCTCGAATCCATCGAAGATCAAGTCTCCGCGGATGTCGGCAATGAAGTTTAGGTTCCCGAACCTGACCTGACGGCCAGGGGCGTAGCTATCGATATGCTCTAGATGGCCAAGCGAGTTGGCCCGCAGTGCGAAGCCGCCGAATACGAAAATCTATCCACGGAGAAAAGCCTCACCTTGGACGGAGTTGTTGAAGGTTGGAGAAGCCATCGAGCCTTACAGCGACGACACAGAGGAACTCTCAATGAAAGCACCAATGTCGGTGTTAAAACCGGCGGATCTCGGGTAGGGGATCCCGAACTGTGCGTCTAAGGCTAATGGTAACAGTAGACTAGGGACACAATGTTTACCCAGGTTTGGGCCCTCTCGATGGAGGTAATACCCTACTTCTTGCTTGATTGATCTTGATGATATGAGTATTACAAGAGTTGATCTACCACGAGATTAGAGAGGTTAAACCCTAGAAGCTATCCTATGGTATGATTATTGTTGTGTCCTACGGACTAAACCCTCCGGTTTATATAGACACCGGAGGGGGTTAAGGTTACACAGAGTCGGTTACAGAGAAGGAGATCTACATCCGAATCGACAAGCTTGCCTTCCACGCCAAGGAGAGTCCCATCCGGACACGGGACGAAGTCTTCAATCTTGTATCTTCATAGTCCAATAGTCCGGCCAAAGTACATAGTCCGGCTGTCCGGATACCCCCTTATCCAGGACTCCCTCACCCACCCCCCGATTTCCGTTAATAGAAATCATTAGATGTTCACAACACTACACCCAGCCTGCTAAACAGGTTTCATTCATTACTAGTTTCAGCAAAGTGCTCATGTCATAGCCACTGAATACATCATGAGTGCTACATACGCTACAGATAAAGAGACAATCATCCTACAGAGCACATGATTTTGCCCACTATCTTCACAAGCTCTTTCCTCTCCTCATTGTTGTCAAGGCCATTCAGCAGTTGTTGCTTGGCCATGATCAGAGGAACTGCATCTTTAACCGTCTGCTCTGCATCTTCCTCTTATGTCGTTCCTTCAGTTACTTGTCCAACACCCCAACATGCTGGTATTGGGATTCCTCGGCTAACCAAATAATCATCGTAGTTGCATTCCCCCACATCACCAACTTCCCAGAAATACAAATCACATGAATCTTCCCTTTTCTGCACGAATCAAATTGGAAGATCATCAACCAAACTATTAAAAAATCAGCAACTGAAAGTAGCAGAACAACACTTAAACATATTATTACCCCATGATTTGGGCATTTGTAGAAGCCACGGCCAGGGTTGAGGATTGTGGTTGAGACACGACAGATGACTCTGTGTGATTTGCAGTAGTGGCACCACACCAACGGCAGCGGGTTGTGATGAGCAACTGGCTGCAGTGCGTGTGCCGGTGGGGGTGTGATGAGACCCACACGTGATGGTATGGGTGGCGACTTGGTGCATATCTGGTTGTTGCCTCTTGAAGAGAAGGTGGACGAGCAGCCAGCGGACATGGTTGCTGCGGCCAGAGCTTCTGATGCTAGGCAGAGTAAGTAGAGAAGAGGAGAAGCGAATGTTGGATTTGTCAGTTTCATTACTTGCAGAGCAGCATAGCACCATATATAGTCATAGTCTAGGTTTGGATTCGAACCAGCTACAGGAGCACATCTCTCTTTTTTCTAAAACTCAGCAATGTATCTTTACTGGTACACTAGCTTGCTATGTATGCCTTCTCAAGTCTTTTATTTTCTTTCTTTCTTTTGCAAGGAAGGAGGACAAAATTGGGAGTTCCTGGGACTCGAACCCAAGACCTCTCGGTTGAAAACTAAGGGTGCTAGTCACTTATATGGCGAACGTTCCCTGGGAGGAGGATGGCAGACAAACGCATTTTCCTCATAGTTTTAGTAGCAACGCAAGATCGAACAATCGCAATTTCGGGAATGTTATCAGGCGAACGAGCCCAGTTTTTCTTTTCTTCCTATATATATAAAAGTATGCTACTTGGCGTCGGCTTAGTCAACAAACGATTGTGCCAACCTTAACCATTGGATTGACATTCAACCTCTGTCGTGTTTCTTCAGTCTCTTCTCCTCCAGCCACCAAAGCCAAACCAGCGCCGGCGGGACCGCCTGCTCCCGCCTCCCACGGCTGGATGTGCTACCGCGCACGCATCATGGCCACATTGCACCCTAAAACTCTGCGCATCTTCCCCATCTCCTGTTTGTTCCCGTCTGAGGCCTCACCATCGTCCTCCGCCTTGGTTCACTCACCGCGGCGCCACCCTCGGTGTTGTCAATATGGTCAACAACCGAGAGGAATAAGGAGATGATTGTACATGGTGAGGATGGCAGTAGGGACCAGAATCATTGCAGTACGCAAGCAAGTGCCTCCTTTATTACAAGAAAAAAAGGGTTCCTCCTGATGGTTTCCTAACATTTGGGTCGCATGCCACTGTCAACGTAGTTAATAAGCGAGATAACTGCATAAGGAGCGGCACACACCCGGGACCCAGCAGCGCGCGCAGTATTTTTTTCAGGATGGAGAAGGGTATCAACTAGGTTGTGCGGGAGCTGTGGCCCATCTAGCCCAAGCTTTTATTTCATATGTTTACCACATGACCAGCTCAGTTTTTTTTCCTTTCTGAAAATGGCTAGCCCATCTATTTTGTTTTTTGCAGAATAACCAACGTAGGCCTACTTGCTTTTTTACACCCTGCTGGGCCGGAAATCTTTTAAGACAAGGAGGGATGCATTCGGGATTGCCCAGAAAAATGGGCTATAAGTAATAAAAAATGGGCTATAAGTAATAATAAATGGGCTGTAAAATGAAAAAATAGAGCAAACAGGCAATTAGTTCCAAAATACTTTTTTCTTTCAGATTTTGATATTTTAAATTTCATTGTTTTTGTGCGGGTAAAATTTCATTGGATTTAAATTAAGGTATGTTTAGTTTTAAAATTAATTTGAATCTGGCTAGAAATTTCGGGTTGTATGATGCTTGGGACAGATTTGGAGGCTGACTTGTGGGTCTACTAGTTTGACGTGTATCAAAGGCTTTGTCAACTTAGTCCACAAACGATTCTAGCAGCAGTGATCGTGGGATGTTAATCCAACAGTCGTGCTGCTTCTTCAATATCTGATCTTCTTGCTCTAGCCGCCCAAACCAGCACCGGTGGGACTGCCTGCTCCCACCTCCCGTGGTCGGCTGTGCTGCCGCACAGGCCGCACCGCACCCTACTCCATCGCTGGCCAGGCCATTCCTCTACTCACCCACACCTCCTGTTATTTTCTGGCAACGACAGCCGAATCAGTAAACCCTCGTACTCCACACCATGTGGGCAACCAATGCCGAGTCTTCCCCGGCTTCGGGTCGTTCCCTTCCTAGGCCTCGCCGTCGTCCACTGCCCTAGTGCTCTCGGTGCGGCGTGGTCAACATGGTCAGCGAATGACATCCATCAGAAGAGGACTGTATGTGGACAGGCTGACAGCTGGGTCCACGGCCGCATGCAAGGAAGTACGTCCTTATTACGTGCAAAATAATGATTCCTCCACGTGACAGCAGGGACCCACCGGAAGGGCCTCTGTATTTCATGAAAAAAAAAAAAGTTCCTCCCGCTGACAGCTCGGACCCACCAGCTATATCTTCTGACAGAAGGAAGTGCCTCCTTATTATGCACAAAAAATGAATACTCCCCTTGCTATCTGGGACCCACCATAGTTAGAGGCTAACTTGTGGGCCTACTGACGCGGACAGATGGCTTTGTCAACTTATTAATATGAACGATTCTAGCTCCAGTGACCGTATGATGTCCATCCAACGGTCGTAGTGCTTCTTAACCTCTGGTCTTCTTGCTCCAGCCACCCAAACCAGCGCCGGTCGTGCCGTCTGCTCTTGCCTCCCATGGTCGGCTCTACTGCTGCGTAGGCTTGACCTCCCCACCCTACTCCAACCTTTGGCCAGGCCATCCCTCTACTCTCCCACAACCCCTGTTATTCTGCGGCGACGGCAGCCTCACACCACAGTCGAACCAGTCAACCCTCGTGCTCCTCTCCGTGTGGGCATCCACTATCGCGTCTTCCCCGGCTCCATGTCGTCCCCTTCCTAGGCCTCATCATCGTCCACCGCCTTGGTGCTCTCGGCACGGCATGGTCAATGTGGTCAAGGAACGACTTCCATTAGAAGAGTACTTTACGTGGAGAGGCTAATAGCTGGGTCCACGGCCGCAGCAAGGAAGTGCCTCCTTATTACGTGCAAAATAATGATTCCTCCACCTGACAGCAGGGACCCACCGACAGGCCATCGTATTTTGCGAAAAAAATGTTTCCCCCATAACTGCTGGGACCCACCAGCTACATCTTCGCACGCAAGGAAGTGCGTCCATATTACGGGCAAAAATATGATTCTCCCCCTGACAGCAGGGACCCACTAGCTATATCTTTGCACACAAAGAAGTGCCCCCTTACCTCCCTGGTAGATGGAACCCACCCGGTCGAACCGTTCATAGGGTTTTCTGTGTGGTCGCGAACGTGTACATACATACTGGTTGATTGGTATGTCTGCAGGCTGCAGCCATGAACCGTGGCCGAGTAAGGAAGGGCACGTGTCGTAGTAGAGGCGCGGACGTAGAATGTCATGCAGTCCCATCTATATTGTGTACACGTACGTATAGCCAGGGTGCAAGAAAGTAAATACGGTCACGTACATACATACGGGCGGGGCCACAAATGCCTACTCGTGCATACGCACGGCTAGCGCTCGTGTACATGGAGAGGCAGCGGAGAGCAGCGATGGCGTCATGTTCATCGATAGACAACCGGCTGGGTTAGAACAGAGAAACTACGCCGTGTTCATCGGGAGGCAACGGAATGTGTCATGTTCATCAGGAGCCAACCAGCTTGGACGAAACAGCCGAAATGAGGCATGGCATACCGCAGAACGGAGGAAACAACCTTCTGTTCGACTGCCTACGGTCAAAACAGGATCCTATTCACCGAGAGGGGTTTGGCGTACCGCAAAACGAAGGAAACAGACTTCTCTTCGACCTTCTACGGTCGAAACAGGGTCTTGTTCATCGGGAGGGGTGTGGCGTACCGCAAAACGGAGGAAACGGACTTCTCTTCGACCTCCTACGGTCGAAATGGGGGTCTTGTTCATCGGGAGGGGTGTGGCGTACTGCAAAACGGGACTCCATGAGCTACTATTCATCCACCATCTACTGCCTTGCTCCAGCCTCCACGGGCTACTGTTCATCCACCGTCGACCTCCTCCAGCCTCCACTTGCGACTGTTCATCCATGGCGTCTGCCTCCTGCCTCCAGCAGCTATTGTTCATCCACGGGCTCCTGTTCATCCAGCCTCCACCGGCTACTATTAAACCAGCCCTCCACGGGCTACTGTTCATCTAGCCCTCCACCGGCTACTGTTCAACCAGCCCTCCACGGGGTCATGTTCATCCACCCCCAACCGTCTCGATCGGGGTCTTGTTCATCCAGCGACAACGACCTCTACTACCACGGGTCCTGTTCATCCAACCCCGCCCGAGAACTATTCATCCAACCCCCAACAACACTCACTAATCATCAAGAGGCAACAGGTTCGGTCGGCTTCAGTTAGCAGCAATAGCGAAGGAATTGCTCGATCGAGTTCAGTTAACATCCAGGGATTGATCGACCACTCGGGTTCAGTAACGCGTAGCTTCTACAATCGCTCGGGTTCAGTAGCGAAAGCCTCGCTCGATTTCAGTTAGAGCCCAACGCCTCACACCCACGCGCGTACGTGTACGAGAGAAACGTGCGATCCCTCTATGCATTACTCGGCCCGACCACCGGTCCTAACTGGGAACTCATTGATATTTTCCTCGCCCTTGCTTCTACCATGGTTTTTTCCGTCATGGACGGCCCAAAGAATGTCATGCAGCTGCGTCTCCGGCTCGCCCAGGATGAAAAGCCCATTTTCTATCATGATTTTTTGTCATAGAAATAGGAGCCCACCACATCTATGATGATATCGGGTTTTGTCACAATTATCGTCATAGAAGTGTCATAAGCATGGCAGAAAAAAAATTGTTCGGCCCAAAATGTTACGGATGTGTCTTTTTTTGTAGTGAAATGTTGCAGTGGTGTCTGATTGGCCGGGTGAGGTGCCTGCTCTTCCCTCCTCGCCGGCTCAAGCTGACGAGGTTGAGCCGCCGCCTGATTACTTGTCATGTCCTAGTTTAACTGGGATTCACCCGTGCATCTAGAGTACTTGGACCTGCTCCAGGAGTATCAAACAAATGCCTTGGATCATACATCAAAGGGAGGCAACTCTGGTGCCTTGTCTGGAACAATGCATTGGATGTGTTTTGGTTCAGGTTCAAGCACCAAGTCTCTGCCTTCACACGCTCCGACTCAGCCTCAATCTGGGCCCGTACTATTGCCATCCTGGTATTCTCCGCATTGATATCCTCTTAGGCCTTGGTCATCTGTTCCTTGAGCCTCGCAATCTAAGTGTTCCGCTCTGCTTGATTTGCTGTTGTGACCTCGGTCCCCATTAAGGTTGTTAACTCGTTCATCAATTCCAACAAAACCTGAGCCGGCGGTCTAGCTGAGCTGGAGCCTGAAGGGTCAGTACCTGCTGCTGCTCCAGCCACCGTGCTATTGAGAACCAGCATTGTGATAGCCATGAAGATGGTGGCTCAGCGGCTCATAAGGGTCCGGAATACTGTTGCCGTCGGAATAGCCCCCAAGCCCGGCATCTTGAAGCTGAATAGATGAGAGTCTCTCCTCCCGATGCCGAGTCTTCCGCAAGTTCCATGCCTTGTGCAAAACCGACAAAAACGCGCTTCCGGGCGGGTTATGTGCATCGAGCCAACTCGATGAGGTCGATGCAGGTGTCCGGCTCGGGCTTAGAGCCGCCAATCTTTCCGATGAAGACGTGAATTCCGCCAAAGGGGACCTGGTACCCATACTCGATTGAGTTGGCCTCGGGGCCCCAGTCGGCGTTGTTGATGTAGAGCTTGCCGTGGTGACTCTTGGTCATCCTGCCAACGGCGTATCCCTTGATCCCTGGGAAGGATCCCTTCAAGAGCTCGAAACCACCGTGCACTTGCCCCATGGTGGGTGCCAACTGTCATGGGGTTAACATGGCAGATGCCCTAGAGAAAGGACTTGGGTGTGAGGCCATCGCTACGGTGACTAGCTCGAAGGGGTTGAACGGGATGAGAGGCACGAGTTTACCCAGGTCCGTCCCCTCATGATCGAGGTAAAAGCCTATGTCCTACTTTGTGTTGTATTGCTTGAGTATCTATTACAAGGGAGCGGATTCGCTTAACCTAGCCATCAATTGGTTGTAACCTAACTTTACCCGCCATAAGGACTCGCCTTTATATACACAGGTCAAGGCCCTAAGAGGCTTACAAGAATCCGGGCCTGGTTATACTTCATAACCGATCCAGCTCTAAGTTGCCTTGCCTTCCTAGGCAAGTCACCATCGGGCGGCTTACACTTCCGGTCACGCACTGTCTTCTGGCCTTGGGCCTCCATCCGGCCCACCTCGTAAGTTGCCTCCCTGGCTTCATGTCTTGGTCTCTTGGGCCTGTCTAAGGCTTCATTGTTAAGTCGCCAACATCTTGACCCGGCCCTTCTAGGAAGGGTTATGATGACCCACAAGTATAGGGTATCTGTCATAGTCCTTTCGATAACTAAGTGTGTCAAACCCAACAAGGAGCAGAAGGAAATGACAAGCGGTTTTCAGCAAGGTATTCTCTGCAAGCACTGAAATTATAGGTAACAGATAGTTTTGTGATAAGATAACTCGTAACAGGTAACAAGTAATAAGTGTAACTAAGGTGCAGCAAGGTGTCCCAATTCTTTTTGTAGCAAAGGAAAAGCATGGACAAACTCTTATATAAAGCAGAGCGCTCCCGAGGACACATGGGAAATTATTGTCAAGTTAGTTTTCATCATGCTCATCTGATTCGCGTTCGTTACTTTGATAATTTGATATATGGGTGGAACGGTGCTTGGGTGTTGTCCTTACTTGGACAAGCCTCCCACTTATGATTAACCCCTCTCGCAAGCATCCGCAACTACGAAAGAAGAATTAAGATAAATCTAACCATAGCACGAAACATGTGGATCCAAATCAGCCCCTTATGAAGCAACGCATAAACTAGGGTTTAAGCTTCTATCACTCTAGTAACCCATCATCTACTTATTACTTCCCAATGCCTTCCCCTAGGCCCAAACAATGGTGAAGTGTCATGTAGTCGATGTTCACATAACACCGCTAGAGTAAAGACAACATACATCTCATTAAAATATCGAACGAATACCAAATTCACATGATTACTTATAACAAGACTTCTCCCATGTCCTCAGGAACAAATGTAACTACTCACAAAGCATATTCATGTTCATAATCAGAGGAGCAATAAATATCATTAAGGGTCTGAACATATGATCTTCCACTGAATAAACCAACTAGCATCAACTACGAGGAGTAATCAACACTACTAGCAACCCACTGGTACCAATCTGAGGTTTTGAGACAAAGATCGGATACAAGAAATGAACTAGGGTTTGAGAGGAGATGGTGCTGGTGAAAAATGTTAATGGAGATTGACCCCATCTTGATAAGAGGATAGTTGGTGATGATGATGGCTTCGATTTCCCTCTCTGGTGGGAGGGAGTTTCCCCGGCAGAACAGCTCAACCGGAGCCCTAGATTACTTCTGCCCAGGTGATAACCCACAAGTATAGGGGATCGCAATAGTTTTTAAGGGTAGAGTATTCAACCCAAATTTATTGATTCGACACGAGAGGGTGAAAGAATATTCTCAAGTATTAGCAGCTGAGTTGGCAATTCAACCACACCGTGAAGACTTAATATCTGCAACAAAGTATTTAGTAGCAAAGTAGTATGGAAGTAACGGTAACGGTGGTAAAAGTAATAGTAGAAGTTTTGTAGCAATCATAACAGTGGCAACAGAGAAGTAACTTAGCAAAGATCAACATGAAATGAGCTCGTAGGCAATGGATCAATGATGGATAATTATGTTGGATGGCATTCATCATGCAACAGTTATAACATAGGGTGACACAGAACTAGCTCCAGCTCATCAATATAATGTAGGCATGTATTCCGAATATAGTCATGTGTGCTTATGGAAAAGAACTTGCATGACATCTTTTATCCTACCCTCCCGTGGCAGCGGGGTCCTAATGGAAACTAAGGGATATTAAGGCCTCCTTTTAATAGAGAACCAGACCAAAGCATTAGCACTTAGTGAATACATGAACTCCTCAAACTACGATCATCATCGGGAAGTGTCCCGACTATTGTCACTCCGGGGTTGCCAAATCATAGCACATAGTAGGTGACTATAACTTGCAAGATAGGATCAAGAACACTCATATATTCATGAAAACATAATAGGTTCAGATCTGAAATCATGGCACTCGGGTCCTAATGACAAGCATTAAGCATGGCAAAGTCATAGCAACATCAATCTTAGGACATAATGGATACTAGGGATCAAACCCTAACAAAACTAACTCGATTACATGGTAAATCTCATCCAACCCATCACCGTCCAGCAAGCCTACGATGGGATTACCCATGCACGGTGGTGAGCAACATGAAATTGGTGATGGAGGATGGTTGATGATGACGATGGCGATGGATTCCCCTCTTCAAAGCCCCGAACGGACTTCAGATCAACCCTCCCGAGGAAGAACAGGTCTTGGCGGTGGCTCTGTATTGTAAAACGCGATGAATCCTTCTCTCTGATTTTTCTCCCTAACCGTGAATATATGGAGTTGGAGTTGAGGTCGGTGGAGGTACAGGGGCCCACGAGGTAGTTGGGCGCGCCCAGGGGGTAGGGCGCGGCCCCCACCCTCGTGGCAGGGTGTGGGCCCTCTTTGGTTGATTATTTCGCTAGTATTTTTTATTAATTCCAAAAAGTGTCTCTGTGAAGTTTCAGGTCATTTCGAGAACTTTTATTTATGCACAAAAATAACACCATGGCAATTTTGCTGAAAACAGCGTCCGTCCGGGTTAGTTCCATCCAAATCATGCAAATTAGAGTCCAAAACAAGGCAAAAGAGTTTGAAAAAGTAGATACGTTGGAGACGTATCAACTACCCAAGCTTAACCCATTGCTTGTCCTCAAGCAATTCAGTTGACATACTGAAAGTGATAAAGAAAAACGTTTACAAATTCTGTTTGATCTTGTTGTTGCAAATATGTAAAGCCAGCATTCAAGTTATTAGCAAAGATCATGAACTAACCATATGCACATTAACATTTAGGTCTCACGTTTACTCATATCAATGGCATAATCAACTAGCGAGTAATAATAATAAATATCGGATGACAACACTTTCTCAAAACAATCATGATATGATATAACAAGATGGTATCTCGCTAGCCCTTTCTGAGACCGCAAAACATAAATGCAGAGCACCCCTAAAGATCAAGGACTGACTAGACATTGTAATTCATGGCAAAAGAGATCCAGTCGTAGTCATACTCAGTATCAATTAATAACAATGCATATAAATGAAACTGGTGCTCTCTAACTGGTGTTTTTTACAAGAGGGTGATGAATCAGCATAAAAGTAAATAGATAGCCCCTTCGCAGAGGGAAGCAGGGATTTGCAGAGGTGCTAGAGCTCGAGTTTTTGAAACAGAGATACATAGTATTTTGAGCGGCATACTTTCATTGTCAACATAACAACCAAGAGATCTCGGTATCTTCCATGCTACATACATTATAGGCGGTTCCCAAACAGAATGGTAAAGTTTATACTTCCCACCACCAACAAGCACATTCCACGGCTGGTCCGAAACAACGAGTACCGTCCAACTAACAACAATCTTGGGGGAGTTTTGTTTGCAATTATTTTGATTTGATTTGAGCATGGGACTAGGCATCCCAGTTACCGGCCATTTTCTCGTGAATGATGAGCGGAGTCCACTCATCGTGAGAATAACCCACATAGCATGGAAGATATAGACCGCCCTAGTTGCTACATGAGCGATTCGAGCATACAAAATATAATTTCATTTGAAGGTTTAGAGTTTGGCACATGCAAATTTACTTGGAATGGCAGGTAAATACCGCATATAGGTAGGTATGGTGGACTCATATGGAACAACTTTGGGGTTTATGGAAGTGGATGCACAAGCAGTATTCCCGCTTAGTATAGGTGAAGGCTAGAAAGAGACTGGGAAGCGACCAACTAGAGAGTGACACGGTCATAAACATGCATTAGGATTAACCAACAATGAGTGCAAGCATGAGTAGGATATAAATCATCATGAAGATAAATATTGTGGAGGCTATGTTGATTTTGTTTCAACTACATGTGTGAACATGTGCCAAGTCAAGCCACTCGAATCATTCAAAGGAGGATACCACCCTATCATACTACATCACAACCATTTTAATAGGATGTTGGCGCGCAAGGTAAATCATTATAAACTCCTAGCTAATTAAGCATGGCATGAATAACTATAATCTCTGGTTGTCATTGCAAACATGTTTCATTCATAATAGGCTGAATCAGGAACGATGAACTAATCATATTTACAAAAACAAGATAGGTCAAGTTCATACCAACTTTTCCTCATCTCAATCATTTCATCATATATCGTCATTATTGCCTTTCACTTGCATGACCGTATGGTGTGGATAATAATAATATGCACGTGCATTGGACTAAGCTGGAATCTACAAACATTTATTCAAAGGAGAAGACAAGGTAATATATATGGGCTCTTTGTTAGATCAACAATAATGCATATGAGATCCACTCGTCATTTTCATCGTGGTATTCTCCTCTCGACCCCCAAAGAAAAGAAAAGAATTTCAAAGAACGAGAAAAACTATTTACACGGGAAAGCTCCCAACAAGCAAAAGAAGAACGAGAAATCTTTTTGGGTTTTCTTATAATACTACTGCTACAAGCATGGGAAGTAAACTAGCTAGAAACTACAACTAATTTTTTTGGTTTTTCTCAAAGTTTTTCAAACACACAAGAAGAAAGCAGGAAAAGAAAATAAACTAGCATGGATAATACAATGAAAAATTATGAACACCGACAACTAGAATGAGTGTGTGAACATGAATGTAATGTCGGTGAGAAATACGTACTCCCCCAAGCTTAGGCTTTTGGCCTAAGTTGGTCTAAGCCCATGGATCAAAGTAGCCCTCTCTGGTGTACTGAGGAGGAACCTCGGGGTTCCACTGGTTAGCGAGCTCCTGTGGATCCCACTGATAAATAGACTCTGATATGGATCAGGTGATGGCTCTGGCTCCGGATCTGGGGATCGTGTCTGCTCCCAGTATGCATGAATGTCTGCGGGCATGATGAGGTATGTGCCTGGATGAATATTAAACAAAGAAGGTGCATGCAAGGTAATAATCTGACAAGTCTTTTCACTAAATACCAGGTTATAAATGAGTCTCTTTTCCTTGCCATAGCAAAGAAAATCATGTGCTACCATACTTTGATAATCTAAGTAAATAGTGGGCAGGAACTTTTCTTCTTTCTCATAGTGTCTAATAGGTATCGCAAAATATTTAGCAAGATGAGAAGCATAGATACCTCCAAAAATGGGGCCCTTTGTATGGTTTAAACTCAACCATTTAGCAACCATAGCGCCTAAACTGGAAGTTTTATCACGAAGTAAAGCATGGCGCAAAATGGCAAGGTCAGGAGCACTGAGGCCCCTATTGTTGCCGCGACCAATTAAAAATCTACTAGCAAATATTGAATAGTAGCGCAGGACAGGAAAATATATACTAGTAGTTCTTGCATCCGACACTTTTCTCCTTTCCCCTATAGTAATTTCATTAATAAAATCTCCCACATCACTAGGATGTGGTTCCTCCATGCTGCCCTCAAAAGGTAATTTGCAAACCTCACAAAAATCATAGAGCGACATCTCCTTATACTCATCATATAAATAAAATTCTACCAAGGGTTGTGATCTCTTAGCATGAAAATGAAAATTTTGCACGAAAGTATTAGTGAGTAGGAGATACTGAACACACTTATCATGGCGAAAGTCGGTGATGCCTGCATTCTCAACCAAGTAATAGAAATCTTCATAAATTCCGGCTGCCTTCAAGAATGCATCACATGTCCATTCACACGGTCGGACCTCCGGGGTGCGAGGAAGGTTGTACTTGGGCTTTTCATTCTCTTCATTCTCCTTTTCCTTCGAACCCCGGCTCGAGGAGCCTCTCAGCAATCTCCTCAACATTTTCTTCCTCTGAAAATTTCTGAAATTTTTAGTGACTCAAAATAAAAGTTAACCAACTCAACAAGATTGATAGCAACTACTCCCACAAGTGCCTAGAGACTATATCATGCATTAAAACTACTTTTGACCATATAAATTTGACATGCAGGCTCAAGAATAGGGTCACCATAGCAGCAAAAAATTGCAATAAATAAATCACTAGAACAAAAACTAATTGGAGCATTGGAGGATTCACATACCAAAGAACAATCCCCCAAAGTAGTGGAGCTTTGAGCAAGGAGATCGAAATTGGCAGAAAAATGAGCAAGAACACGAGTTTGAGCTACGGGGTGATTTTTTCTGGAGGAAGACGAAGTGGATGGGTGCTGGAATAAGTGGAGGGGGGCCACATGGGGCCCACGAGGCAGGAGGCGCACCCTCCACCCTCGTGACTCACTGGTGTCTCCCCCTAGTGTGTTCTCAGTGCCAGAAATTCTCAAATATTCTATAAAAAGTCATACTAAATTTTCAGGGCATTTAGAGAAACTTTCATTTTTGGGGTATTTTTTATTACAAGGATAATTCAGAAAACAGACAGAAAATACTAATTTTGCTTTATTTAAACTAAATAACAGAAAGTAAAAGGAGGGTAAATAAAGTTGTGCTTTCAAACTTCATCCATCTCATGCTCATCAAAAGGAATCCACTAACAATGTTGATCAAGTCTTGTTAACAAACCTCTTTCGAATAACATGAAACCGGAGAATTTTCGAATAACACTAAGTTACCTCAACGGGGATATGCATGTCCCCAACAATAAGAATATCATATTTATTTTTGACAGTAGGAAGAGGGAATTCAAAACCTCCAATAGTAATAGTTGAAATTTTTCCAATAGAATTGATACTATGAACTTGAGGTTGTTTCTTCGGAAAGTGTACCGTATGCTCATTACATTAACATGAAAAGTGACATTGCCTTTGTTGCAATCAATAACAGCCCCTGCAGTATTCAAAAATGGTCTACCAAGGATGATCGACATACTGTCATCCTCGGGAATATCAAGAATAACAAAGTCCTTTAAAATAGTAACGTTTACAACCACAATAGGCACATCCTCACAAATACCGATGGGTATTGCAGTTGATTTATCAGCCATTTACAAAGAGATTTCAGTAGGTGTCAACTTATTCAAATCAAGTCTACGATATAAGGATAAAGGCATAACACTAACACCGGCTCCAAGATCACATAAAGCAGTTTTAACATAGTTTCTTTTAATAGAGCATGGTATAGTTGGTACTCTTGGATCTCCTAGTTTCTTTGGTATTCCACCCTTAAAAGTATAATTAGCAAGCATGGTGGAAATTTCAGCTTCTGGTATCTTTCTTTTATTTGTAACAATATCTTGCATATACTTAACATAAGGATGCATTTTAAGCATATCAGTCAAACGCATACGCAAAACGATAGGTCTAATCATTTCAGCAAAGCGCTCAAAATCTTCATCATCCTTTTTCTTGGATGGATTAGCAGGAAAAGGCATGGGTTTCTAAACCCATGGTTCTCTTTCTTTATCGTGCTTCCTAGCAACGAAGTCTCTCTTATCATAATGTTGATTCTTTGATTGTGGGTTATCAAGATCAACAACAGGTTCAATCTCTACATCATTATCATTACTAGGTTGAGCATCAACATGAACATCATCATTAACATTATCACTAGGTTCATTTTCATCACCAGATTGTGTTTCGGCATCAGAAATAGAAATATTATTGGGATTCTCAGGTGTGTCAACAACAGGTTCACTAGAAGCATGCAAAGTCCTATCCGTATTATTTTTCTTTTTATTAGAAGGACTAGGTGTATCATTATTTATTCTCTGAGAGTATTGCTCAACTCTCTTAGGATGGCCCTCAGGATGCAAAGGTTCCTGGGTCATTTTGCCACCTCTAGTCATAACTCTAACAGCATTATCATTGTTCTTATTATTCAACTCATTGAGCAAATCATCTTGCGCCTTAAGTACTTGTTCTACTTGAGTTGTAACCATGGAAGCATGTTCACTAATAAGCTTAAAATCACTTCTAACTCTAGACATATAATCACTCAAGTGTTCAACCATATAAGCATTACATTTCAATTGTCTACCAACATAAGCATTGAAGTTTTCTTGTTTAACAATAAGGTTGTCAAACTCGTCCAAGCATTGACTAGCAGACTTATTATGAGGAATATCACCTTCATCAAATTTATAGAGAGAATTTACCTTTACTACTTGTGTCGGGTTATCAAGACCATGTATCTCTTCAATAGGCGGTAAATTCTTAACATCTTCAGCTTTAATATCCTTTTCTTTCATAGATTTCTTTGCCTCCTGCATATCTTCAGGACTGAGAAATAGAATACCCCTTTTCTTCGGAGTTGGCTTAGGAGTTGGTTCAGGAAGTGTCCAATCATTATCATTACTCAATATATTATTCAATAGCAATTCATCTTTATCAATAGTTCTTTCCCTAAAAACACAACCAGCACAACTATACAGGTGGTCTCTGGAAGCATCAGTTAGTCCATTATAAAAGATATCAAGTATTTCATTTTTCTTGAGAGGATGATCAGGAAAAGTGTTAAGTAATTGGAGAAGCCTCTCCCAAGCTTGTGGGACACTCTCTTCTTCAATTTGCACAAAATTAAATATTTCCTGCTAGGCAGCTTGTTTCTTATGAGCAGGAAAATATTTTGCAGAGAAGTAATAAATCATATTCTGGGGACTACGCACACGACCAGGAGCAAGAGAATTAAACCATATTTTAGCATCACCATTTAATGATAAAGGAAACAATTTAAGAATATAGTAATAGAGGATTTTTTTCCTCATAAGTAAATAGGGTGGCTATATCATTTAATTTAGTAAGATGTGCCACAACATTTTCAGAATCATAACCATAGAAAGGCTCAGATTCAACCAAAGTAATTAACTCAGGATCGACAGAGAATTCATAATCCTTATCAGTAATTGATACGTCCATTTTGCATCATGTTTTTATATCAATATTTATTGCATTATGGGCTGTTATTACATGTTATATCACAATACTTATGCCTTTTCTCTCTTATTTTATAAGCTTTACATGAAGAGGGAGAATGTCGGCAGCTGGAATTCTCGACTGGAAAATGAGCAAATATTAGAGACCTATTCTGCACAACTCCAAAAGTCCTGAAACTTCACGAAGGTCAGTTTTGGAATATATAAAATATATTGGGCAAAGAAAGCACCAGAGGAGGGCCACCAGTCAGCCACCAGGCTGGAGGGCGCTCCCTACCCCCTCGGAGCGCCCCCTACCTCGTGGGCCACCTGGCAGGCCCCCGACACCCATCTTCTGCTATATGGTGTCTTTCACCCTAGAAAAAATCATAGAAAAGCTTTCGGGACGAAGCGCCGCCATCTCGAGGCGGAACCTGGGCAGGACCAATCTAGGGCTCCGGCGGAGCTGTTCTTCCGGGGAAACATCCCTCCGAGAGGGGGAAATAATTTCCATCATCATCACCATTGATCCTCTCATCAAGAGGGGGTCAATCTCCATCAACATCTTCACCAGCACCATCTCCTCTCAAACCCTAGTTCATCTCTTGTATCTGATCTTTGTCTCAAAACCTCATATTGGTACCTGTGGGTTGCTAGTAGTGTTGATTACTCCTTGTAGTTGATGCTAGTTGGTTTATTCGATGGAAGATCATATGTTCAGATCCTTAATGCTTATTAATACTCCTCTAATTATGAACATGAACATGCTTTGTGAGTAGTTATGTTTGTTCCTGAGTGTTGGAGAACGTTGCAGAAAACAAAAATTTTCCTACTCGTTTCACCAAGATCATCTAGGAGTTCATCTAGCAACGAGTGATTAGATGCATCTACATACCTTTGTAGATCGCGAGCGGAAGCGTTCAAAAGAACGGTGATGATGTAGTCGTACTCGACGTGATCCAAATCACCGATGACCAGCGCCGAACGGACGGCACCTCCGCGTTCAACACACGTACGGAACAGCCACGTCTCCTCCTTCTTGATCCAGCAAGGGAGGGAGGAGAGGTTGAGGGAGATGGCACCAGCAGCAGCACGACGGCGTGGTGTTGATGGAGCTGCAGTACTCCGGTAGAGCTTCGCTAAGCACTATGGAGGTGGAGGAGGTGTTGGGGAGGGAGAAGGAGGCAACTAAAGGCCAAGGCGTTCAGGTATGAAGTCCCTCCTCTCCCCCACTATATATAGGAGGGCCAAGGGGGGGTGGCCGGCCCTAGGAGATCCAATCTCCTAGGGGGTGCGGCGGCCAAGGGGGTTTCCCTCCCCCCCAAGGCACCTAGGAGGTGCCTTCCCCTCCTAGGACTCTTCCCCTTTCAAACCCTAGGCGCATGGGCCTATGTGGGGCTGGTGCCCTTGGCCCATTAGGCCAAGGCGCACCCCCTACAGCCCATGTGGCCCCCCCAGGACAGGTGGACCCACCCGGTGGATCCCCGGGACCCTTCCGGTGGTCCCGGTACAATACCGATAACCCCGAAACTTGTCCCGATGCCCGAAACAGGACTTCCCATATATAAATCTTTACCTCCGGACCATTCCGGAACTCCTCGTGACGTCCGGGATCTCATCCGGGACTCCGAACAACATTCGGGTTACTGCATATACATATCCCTACAACCCTAGCGTAACTGAACCTTAAGTGTGTAGACCCTACGGGTTCGGGAGACAAGAAGACATGACCGAGACGACTCTCCGGTCAATAACCAACAGCGGGATCTGGATACCCATGTCGGCTCCCACATGCTCCACGATGATCTCATCGGATGAACCACGATGTCGAGGATTCTATCAACCCCGTACGCTATTCCCTTTGTCTATCGATATGTTACTTGCCCGAGATTCGATCGTCGGTATCCCAATACCTCGTTCAATCTCGTTACCGGCAAGTCACTTTACTCGTACCGTAATGCATGATCCCGTGACCAGACACTTGGTCACTCTGAGCTCATTATGATGATGCATTACCGAGTGGGCCCAGTGATACCTCTCCGTCATACGGAGTGACAAATCCCAGTCTTGATCCATGTCACCCAACAGACACTTTCGGAGATACCCGTAGTCTGCCTTTATAGTCACCCAGTTACGTTGTGACGTTTGGCATACCCAAAGCACTCCTACGGTATCCGGGAGTTACACGATCTCATGGTCTAAGGAAAAGATACTTGACATTGGAAAACTCTAGCAAACGAACTATACGATCTTGTGCTATGTTTAGGATTGGGTCTTGTCCATCACATCATTCTCCTAATGATGTGATCTCGTTATCAATGACATCCAGTGTCCATAGTCAGGAAACCATGACTATCTGTTGATCAACGAGCTAGTCAACTAGAGGCTCACTAGGGACATGTTGATGTCTGTTATTCACACATGTATTACGATTTCCGGATAACACAATTATAGCATGAATAAAGACAATTATCATGAACAAGGAAATATAATAATAATGCTTTTATTATTGCCTCTAGGGCATATTTCCAACACTGAGGACATGGGAGAAGTCTTGTTATAAGTAATCATGTGAATTTGGTATTCGTTTGATATTTTTATGAGATGTATGTTGTCTCTCCTCTAGTGGTGTTATGTGAACGTCGACTACATGACACTTCACCATGATTTGGGCCTAGGGAAAGGAATTGGGAAGTAATAAGTAGATGATGGGTTGCTAAAGTGACAGAAGCTTAAACCCTAGTTTATGTGTTGCTTCGTAAGGGGCTGATTTGGATCCATATGTTTCATGCTATGGTTAGGTTTACCTTGCTTCTTCTTTCGTAGTTGCAGATGCTTGCGAGAGGAGTTAATCATAAGTGGTAGGCTTGTCCAAGGAAGGATGACACCAAAGCACTGGTCCACCCACATATCAAATTATCAAAGTAACGAATGCGAATCATATGAGCATGATGAAAACTAGCTTGACAATAATTCCCATGTTTCCTCGGGAGTGCTTTGCTTTATAAGATGGCACTTCCTTACGTCCCCTCGTAGTTGAGGGATAGATATTGGTTTTGTTGTCTTTCATATTCCTCATAGTGATCAACAGATATAAATCCCAAGTGACTCAGAGAATAGAGCTATGCTCCCCGGCAACGACGCCGGAAAAAGGTCTTGATAACCCACAAGTATAGGGGATCGCAACATTTTTCGAGGGTAGAGTATTCAACCCAAATTTATTGATTCGACACAAGGGGAGCCAAAGAATATTCTCAAATATTAGCAGCTGAGTTGTCAATTCAGCCACACCTGGAAGACTTAATATCTGCAGCAAAGTATTTAGTAGCAAAGTAGTATGGAAGTAACGGTAACGGTGGCAAAAGTAACAGTAGCAATTTTGTAGCAATCATAACAGTGGCAACGAAGAAGTAACTTAGCAAAGATCAATATGAAACGAGCTTGTAGGCAATGGATCAATGATGGATAATTATGTCGGATGGCATTCATCATGCAATAGTTATAACATAGGGTGACACATAACTAGCTCCAATTCATCAATATAATGTAGGCATGTATTCCGAATATAGTCATACATGCTCTGATTTTTTCTCCCCGAACGTGAATATATGGAGTTGGAGTTGAGGTCGGTGGAGGTACAGGGGGCCCACGAGGTAGGAGGGAGTGCCCAGGGGGTAGGGCGTGTCCCCCACCCTTGTGGCCAGGGTGTGGGCCCCCTTCGGTTGATTCTTTCGCCAGTATTTTTTATTAATTCCAAAAAGTGTCTCTGTGAAGTTTCAGGTCATTCTGAGAACTTTTATTTCTGCACAAAAATGACACCATGGCAATCCTGCTGAAAAAAGGGTCAGTCCGGGTTAGTTCAATCCAAATCATGCAAATTAGAGTCCAAAACAAGGGCGAAAGAGTTTGGAAAAGTAGATACGTTGGAGATGTATCATCAGGTTCCGCCTTGAGACGGCGGCGCTTTGTCCCGAAAGCTTCTCTATGATTTTTTTTTCCAGGTCAAAACCCTCCATATAGCAGAAGATGGGCACCGGAGACCTGACAGGGGGGCCACAAGCCACAGGGGCGCGCCCCCAGGCTTGTGGCCTCCTGGTGGGTCCCCTCTGGTATTTTCGTCACCCAATATTTTTTTGTATATTCCAAAATAATTCTTCATAAATTTTCAGGACTTTTGGAGTTGTGCAGAATAGGTCTCTCATATTTGCTCCTTTTCGGTCCAGAATTCCAACTGTCGGCATTCTCCCTCTTTGTGTAAACCTTGTAAAATAAGAGAGAAAAGGCATAAGTATTGTACCATAATGTGTAATAACAGCCCATAATGCAATAAATATCAATATAAAAGCATGATGCAAAATGGACGTATCGGGTTACACCGTGGGGTCATATCCCCAACAGTTTGCCCAAAAAAACACAGGCTTGCTCTTTTACTGACACGCGTACTGTTTTTTGCCTAACATCTCCAGTCTTTTGTTTTGCTAGAATTTGTAGCACAAGGGGACATGTCACAAGAGTTGCTTGAACATACGACATAGGTTGCCTAAAATTCTAGCAAGAGTTGCTTGAACATAGAAACTTAAAGGATTTGGCCTAGAGTTGCTTGCCAGACATACAACTTTTGCTTTGACATAACTGTCCAAGTTGCTACTCTTTTTTCCTACTAGTTTTTGCGATTTTGCATGGTTCCCTTTGCCTAATGCAGTTTTTACATCTACCCACTTTTTTCTGCATCTGATATGTGCGTTTTTCAATTCCAGGTCATGAACCAGCACTGAGCATGAGATGAGAGAAAGAAGGGGAAAACAAGGGTTTTGGGGGGGAGAGGTATAAAGCTTACCTTTATTTCTTGATCACTTTTCCCCTTGCTTTAGTTTCCAACCTCTAATGCGCAGGCATCGCAGATCTATGCAATTTCTAGGACTTGAGAGGAGTTTCCTTGGGGGAGAAGAAGGAGGAAGGGAGGAAGAAGAGAAAAGGGGGCGGGGGTTGAGGGCAATGACACAGTCGCGAGTGAGGTGGGGGAGGAGTCACTCGATCAGAGGGGGGAGGGCAGAAGGGGGAGGGGACCAGGTGGGTCTCGTCGCGACGTGATAACTCCTTAGAGTATCTCTAGCAAACTCCTTATCATGTGAATCCTTAAAGTGGGTATAAGGGCCGCAGAAAACGCGTTTTGAGGGCTGACGCGGACTGCGCAAGCATATTCTGTTTTACCTTTTGGCCATGCGGGTAATTTCGATCGCAGTCTGCACCAACCCTCAACACACGTGGTTTTTTCTCAATTTGACACATGTGTGTCATATTACATAGAAATATGAAATCAATATTAACTAAAATTTGAATATTACAATACAACAATCATCCGGAAGAGGTGCGACGGATACATAGGTGACGCCGCGAAGTAGTCTTGCATCCGCATTATCTTCCCGAGATGGCGGTTGCGAGGATTCAAAGACGGCTCACGGTCGATCCTCGTCGTTTCTTTCTATTCCTATCCTTGAGCTTCTTTACGGCGAGGACCACCACCACCATCTACTGCTGATTGTTCTCGAGCAGCATCTCTATGTCCGAATCGTCAGACGAGGACAAATCCTCAAGCAAAAATTTCTCGCAAGGGCTCAAATCCATCTACAAACTGCAACGGAGCTCACATGAACGGAAATCATTTGCTAAATCTAACTTGAAGGGGCAGAAAAGGACTCACCAGGGGATCCGGAGCGGGCGATGACTCGGTGGAGGTCGACCCGGGGCGGCAGCGGCCCGGGGCGGTTGGACGCGGCGGATCTACAGCAGCCCTGAGGTGTGTATCCACCGGCGGATATGGACATAATCGAAGGCGGCGGGCAGGCGATGACGGCAGCGGGTGGCTGCGGAATGTGGGAGGGGAACGTATGAGGGCTGAAATGTCCCTCACGCCAACTGCTCTTCCACGATACAGGACACCAACGGGGCGGGGGAGGGGGATGTGTTTTCACGGGTCACGGGGTAGGCAATTTACCGCGCCCCTCAAATTTTTTGAAGGTTTGGGGGCGTTTAAGGTATCTGTTCGGGCTGCTTATTTCGCGTAAAACTGTAAAATGACAGTTATTTAATAGTTCGGCGCGATATAATGGTGCTAGAGATGCTCTTATAGCCGTTTGTTGATGTATTATTAACCTTGCTCTCATGGGCGCTATAAGCGTCAATTAGGAGCTTTCGTTTCCTTACGGCTGAGCGCAAAAAACTATACGTTGCTTATTGTGAAATATCCGTCAATCTCATCTCAGAGGAAAATATTAAGTGGGCTAAAGTAATAAGTGCGTCAGTGAGTGGTTTTGGGAGCTTTCAAGACCGGCTCGTTGAACCTTCCAGCGGTTCTGAGAGAGCTTCACCTCTTTTCCTTTATTTTATATTTCTTACTTTTCATTTATCTTTTTTTGTTAATATTTTCTTAGTTCATTTTTAATTTTATAAAATACAGTCGATTTTTCCATACACGTCAAACATTTTTCATATTGGTCGTACACACATGTTGAGCATTTTTTACCCGAATACATGTTATGTATTTTGAAAATGTACCCCAAATAATTTTAAAATAAACAGTAAAAAATTTAAACAATCATTGAACATTTTGTAAATTGTTTGATAAGAATTTTAAATTATATGCATATAATTTTAAATGTCCAGAACCGTATTTTTAAATGTGTGAACATTTTTAAATTTCATGATTTATTTTGAAAGATACATTGTTTTTACAAAGTATGCGAAATAATATCTATATTTTCATGAACATTTCTAAAAATACGATGAACATATGTTTAATTGTGTGAAAAAATGTCATGAACTTTTCTTGAATGGTACAAAAAATCATATTGTATGAATTATTTTTCACACGTCATAACCATATTTTTAAATGTGTGGACATTTTAAAATGCAATGAACATTGTTTCCTGGCAAGAAAAGTTTTTACAAATTAGATGAAATCTTTTAGTGCACATATTTTTTTCAAGATTGAGTAATTTTAACTATTTAAGGAAATAAAAATAAAAAAATAAAATAAACGGAACAGGCCCAATTTTATGGTGTTTATTTCTGGTTTCGACATGGTATCAAATATTGTTACGAGTTTGAATATCGGTTTCATAGCCGAATTAACCAAACTAAAATATATATTGATATTTCGTGAACGAATGACCATACGAGGAGCAGCCGATCAAGTGAGCATCTGAGTTTGTTTCGCTTGCGTTGTGAAACATTCACACGCTCAATCTTAGACTTCAGATGTACCCTGCACTAGTTCAGTAAACAAGGATGATACTAAAGTTGCTACCATTGTTTGTATCCCATATTAATAGGTTTTGACGATCTTTTTTTCCAAGAAAAACCTAGAAAAAACGAACCGAAGACGGAAACAAGTTTTTTTGTTCTTTTTGAGAAGCGCAGATCTGTATCTCAATGAGATGCAAATCCGTGCTTCTAGTGAAAGCATAAAAATAGTTTGCAATTTTTTTCCAGAAGAAGCATAATTGTGCTTCTCGCGGAAACAAACATGTGACTCCGCGAGAAGCAAATCCGTGCTTCTCGTGGAAGGCAAAAAAAGTTGTGATTTTCTTGTTTTCACTCGAAGCAAAGATGTGTTTCTCGTGGAAGTAAAAAATAAAATCATGTTTTTTTCTTTTTCAGAGAAGCATAAGCAAAAAAAAAATCACACAATTGTTTTTTCATGATTTGCCCCCTCCAAAACCTAGGGATAACTAGGTGTAAACCGAAAAGCCAAAAAAAAAAGAGAAAACCCCATGTAAATCCGAAAACATGTAAAAATGGAGGTACACAGGAAACGCCCAGCACGTGATACGTTATATTGGCTGGACGCACCACTTGACACGCTCTCAACCCACAAAAATGACCTTTGCGAGGCTCCCGTTGGATCCCCTTGACTAGTTGCTCTCATGAGACGTGAACGCTCCCACTGCCCAGCTCTCATTTGCATGGACACACCTGGCAATTTTTGTGCTGGGCTGCTTGCTTCCCACACTAGCGGACGGGCTGATGGTAGGCGCAACTGGCGCCCACTGCACCTCGCCAATGGGCCAGCCCATGAACAGCACGGGCAGTAGAAAAATGTGTTCATGTCACGAAAAAACCAACGCAAATGATGCTCCCATGAGGATTCGAATCCACACCATTAAGCTCTATAGCCTCTATTGCATGATTGGCTAACCAGTAGACCTATTGAGCCCTTACGAAAGGAATGCAAGGCGAAAGATTTACGAACTATACTCTAGCTGCGCTATTTAGAAAAATGGGATTTCTTTCGAAACAAATGGGGAAAAAATGAATGTCCAAAGATTAAAAAAATCACGAATTAGAAAATAAAAGTTCATGTATTCACAAAAATCCATGAATTCAAAAAGTTCATAAAAATCAAAAAAAATGTCAAAATTCAAAAAAGTTCACAAATTTTAGAAAAGTTCATCGATTTTTAAAAAATATTCATCAATTTTGAAAAAAGTTCACCGAATTTGAAAAAAGTTCATCGGATTTGAAAAAAATTCATCAAATTTGAGAAATTCCATTGATTTTGAAAAAAAAAACTCATCAAAATTTAAGAAAAGTTTCACAATTTTTTTGAAAAGTTTATTGAACCAGGAAGGAAAAAGGAAAAGGAAAAGTAGATGGGTGAAAAAGGATGAAAAAGATTTACGTAGGCACATGAGGTTGGCCGGCGGGATGGTTAGTGCGTTGAACCTCGAACGAGGAGGTCGTAGGTTCCATTCAGCCTGCCCCTGAACTTCATTTTCTCTTTTGAAGGCAGAAAAAGGTCATAGATGGGCCGGCCCATTTAGATCGAAAGGAAAGCAGGGGGTGTGCGTTTTTTGCGAATAACCCATAAACGGACGCTTAAGGCATCGTTTAGGGTTTGCCCTGAAGGAAATCCAATATACTTGTAGGGCGCGTCACTCTGGTCGTAGGTTTGATTCAGCCGGACCTCCTATTCAATGCATTTTGCGTCAAACAGATCTGCGACGCACAAGGGCGAGCGCGACAGGGCTGGCCCATTAGAGGGTGTCGCCAGTAGACTACTGTATAGCTATAATCAGCAAAAAGTAATGCCCTCGCCTGGATTGCATGTACATGCCCAGCGTGTTGCTAGCAAAGGGAGTGAATCTGGGTTCTTATCTATATCAGGGCAAAATTATAAGAACTAAATGGTAGCGCCAAATCCGAAACATTTTAAATTTCAAACTGGAATAGTTTTTCAAAACGGGAATATTTTTAGAAACTCAACCACTTCTCAAGACGTGAATTATACTTTCATTTTTATGAAAGCAGAGGGAAAAAATCAATCTGTGAACAAGTTTGAAATTTTGAACAAAAAATTAAAATGTGATTTTAACTGGAAAGTTTTTGGAAACACAAATATTTTAAAATAGGAAAGTTTTTTAACTAATAAACAAATTTTAAAATGCGATTTTTTTAATAATTTGCAAACATTTTCTTGGATTTGCGGAAATGAATTGAAAACATGAGGGCAACTTTGAATAATTTTTAACTGGAAAGTTTTTGGAAATTATGAACGTTGTTTGAATTTCTGAACAAATTTAAAACAACGTGAACTTTTTTTGTAAACAAGAACATTTCTTAAATCTCCAGAAAAGTTTTGGGAAACACGTCATTTTTTTAACTGGCGAAAATTTTTCGACAAAACGAGCATTTTTAAATGAATGTTTAATGAAAAATGAACATTTTCCGAATTTTGACAAACGAACATTTTCAAATGAATGTTTATCATATTTAAATGAACATTTTTCAAAACTCCCGAAAAAATCTAATGTCTTCAAAAAATTGAATGTTTAACGAAACGCGAACACTTTTCAAGTATTATGAACAATTTTTGAATAAACTCAAGCATTTCGAAAAATATTAACATGTTTTTGACTATATGAATATTTTTTGAAAACCAGAACATTTTTAAAAAATATTAACAAAATTTGAAAAGGATGAAATTTTTTGAGAACATGCACATTTGTTTCGAAACTCCTCCAAAGAAAAAAAATGTATTTTTTGAAATTTGCTAACAATTCTTGAAAACTACTCCATCCGTCCCATAATGTAGGACATTTTTTGACGCTAGTATAGTGTGAAAAAACGTCCTATATTATGGGACGGAGGGAGTATGACATTTTTAAAACTCCTGAATAAATTTGAAAATATGAATGATATTTGAAAACATGCACTTTTTTGAAAAACAAAAACATACAAAAAAATTTGGAAAAAGGAAAAAGGAAATTTGAACGAAAGAAACATTAAAAGAGAAAAAAAAGAGGAGAGGAAAGCAAATAAAATGAACCGGAAAGTATTAAAAAAACAGAAACTGAAAAAAGAAAGAAAAGGCGATCCAGAAACCTCCTAGAAGGTTCCCAAATCCGGAAAAATAACCGGCTGAAACCTCTAGAAGGTTCCTCTTTCCCAAAACCGGGATTGCACTAACCATTAACTAGCCGGCCCATATCACGCCCCTCACTCGGAAAGCTTGTGCGAAACCTCTACATCTTGACGCGGCGTGCATCATATAGGATTTTCCCGATTCAGCCTGCCCCTGAACTTCTTTTTCTCTTTTGAAGGCAGGAAAAGGTAGTAGATGCACCGACCCATTTAGATTGAAAGGAAAGCAGGGGGTGTGCGTTCTTGTGAATAACCCATAAATGGGCGCTTAAGGCGCTGTTTAGGGTTTGCCCTGAAGGAAACCTGATATACTTGTAGGACACGTCACCGTGGCCGTCTGATGTACTGCGGTGACTGGAGAACCAACCCGAGGCATCAAAACGGTGTAATGTAGCGAACAATTTTACAAAAATTGAAAATATTTTTTGGAATTGTTAACTTTATCTAACTAGTAAGGTACACGTGCATTGCACGCATGAGATTTGACATTCAAATTTTAAATAAATACCACACTATAACATGTAAGTTTTGAGTCATATATGCATGATGTAGATGTTCGTTTAATTCTTATAGTTCATCTCATTCAAAATCAATTAGTTTTTATAAAAAAATAATCTATTTTAAGATTCACGAAATTGTGGGTTATAAAGCATAAAGTAAATACAAATAATGGCAATTCATCTAAAAAACAATTTGGGCAATTATGATATGGAAGATTCTAGAACAAGGAGAACTGCTTGTGTTTTGAGGTTTGTGCATTATGCTTAAGTTCAACCATGGAGTATTTTAGATTGTACATGTGGCAGAATCTGATGGAATGTAGATGATATCCAACAGCAAGTAGTGCTCCGATTTGCCATCTCTGCACCATTGGATTGGCTTCATCCAACGATCATCTTTCAAATTTATTCGCACACTATATAGGAGTATAGAAATGCAATTTTTACAAATTTATGACTAATTAGGGAGAACACAAATTTTTAAAATTCCAAACATTTTTTTAAAAACACGAACAAGTTTCAAAATTGTGATATTTTATTGAATTCTATTTTTGTTACAAAACAAACATATTTAGTAAATTTACACATTTTTTAAAATGTGATCACTTTTTGGAATTTTGAGTTTTCTTAACTCAAACAATTTTCAAAAAACACGAAGAAGTTTTGAAATTTTTGTATATTTTTCAAAAATATGATCATTTTTTAAAATACTAGCAAGATGCCCATGCGTTTCATGGAACATCAAGATGGATTTATATGATTAGTTTATTTTGTAAAAGAAAAAGATGAACGAGGGAAGGCCTTATTTGCAAATGTGGAGAGGGGTGTGATTATCTTTTTGCAAAATTTGCCATAGTTTCTTTCCTATCTGTCAGATATAAATCGGATGAACTATATTACAGGATGGTAGGCACGCTATCATCACCAACTCTGTTTTTATAAGAGTAGAGAAAATAAAAGAGAGAAGAAAAATAAAAAACAAAGAGAAAACCGAAAACCCATTAAAGGAGAAACAATAGACAAGAGAAGGTCGATTCAATAATTCCAGGAGGTTTCAAAAATAGGTAGAACTTTTCTTTAGGGCAAACCGGTAGGAAACTAACTACTTTTTCTCTTTTGAAGGCAGAGAAAGATCTTAGATGGGCCGGCCTATTTAGATCGAAAGGAAAGCAGGGGGTATGCGCTTCTTGCCAATAAGCCATAAACGGGCGCTTAAAGCGCCATTTAGGGTTTGCCCTAAAGGAAACCCGTCATACTTGTAGGGCGCGTCATTGCGGCCGTCTGATGTACTGCGGCGACTGGAGAACCAGCCCAAGGCAGCAAACTGGTGTAATGTAGCGAACAATTTTACAAAAATTGAAAATATTTTTTGGAATTGTTAACTTTATCTAAAATACATTTTTAGAAATTTATGACTAATTAGGGAGAACACAAATTTTGGAAATTCCAAACATTTTTTCAAAAACACGAACAAGTTTGAAATTTGTGATATTTTTATTGAATTCTGTTTTTTACAAATCAAACATATTTAATAAATTTAAACATTTTTAAAAAAGTGATCTCTTTTCGGAATTTTGATTTTTCTTAACTCAAACAATTTTCAAAAAACACGAAGAATTTTTAATTTTTTTGTATATTTTTCAGAAAATATGACCATTTTTTAAAATAAAACAAAAGGAGAGGAAAAATAAAAAACAAAGAGAAAACCGAAAACCCATTATAGGAGAAACAATAGAAAAGAGAAGATCGGTTCAAGAACCTTCCAAAAGGTTTCGAAAATAGGTAGAACTTTTCTTTAGGGCAAACCGATAGAACACTGTGCACTAAGGAAAGCTAAATGAGCCAACTCGTCTAGAGCGCTCGTCACACTCGTGTGTGCATTTCGTTGATAGTTTGCTACAATGAGCGGCGAATAGGATTCGTCTTCTATGACCACTAAAAAGAGAGGATGATTTCCATCACACTTTTTATAATTCATTTCCAAAGAGCATCTCCAACAATAGCCCTATTTTAGGGCATAACTGTTTTGTAGGTCTTTTGGGCCCAAAAAACCATTCCCAACACCAGGCCTATTTTAGGGCATAAACGTTTTATAGGGCTGTTGGACCCCCAAAATCCACCTCCAACCGTTGTCCTTATTGGAAACCCCCATCCCCCAGCCGCACACCTCTACTCCCGACCACCGCCACCGTAATTACGCCCGTCATTGACACCATCGTTGATCCGCAGCCCTCCCGCAGCTCCGCCTTGACTATGTCACTCATCCTGCCGCTTTGGACACCCGTCAAAGCCCCAGTCGCGTTGTCAAATCAAGATCCAGTGTCGCACCCTCTGCCGGCCGTTTCTAGTTGGTTGCCGGCCCACTGCCTACCGTAATGGCCGCCGCCGCTCCTCTGCGGGGCATAACGGTCACCGAAGCTCCAGTATTGACCACGTGATCGAGCGCAGCTGCTGTTGCTTCGGACGACGGCAACGGTGTCGTCACATTTTTTGGCTGCAAAGTCAACCTCCCGGGGTCAAGGAGACCCTCTGGGACCATTTCGATATGGCGCGACGACCTCTTTGGCTCCGTCGAGCAGCCAGTCGACCGTCTTGTACTTGCATTGTAGTTGTTCGGCCAATTGCCTACAAGGTAAAAAAATTGGTTCACTCGTTTTTTTGTTGTGCATGAATGAGTAGTTTGTGGTGGATATTATGTTATTGTAGACGAGTTCAATCAATTCATCCTCTCTGGGGGGGGGGGGGGGATTTCTTGTCTGGCGAGGATTTTAACATGATCGAAGAGGAGGACATTATGTTGATCTTGACGATGCACGCGAACAAATAGGTTGAAGCATGATGGTTATGTTTTCGGCCATGACTACTACTTGCAAATGCACCGACAGGAGGATCACAATAGATTGATGCACATCTAGTTTGGTCCAAAACTGGTGTATCTGGAGCGATACTTTCGATGCCAGTTTAGGATGTCTATGAATTTGTTTCTTCACATTGCCAATTGTGTAAAGCAACATGATCATTCCTTCGCAGCAGAGGAGGAATTGCACCGGAAGGCTTGGACATTGCAGAAGGTGAGGTGTCTTAGTAGATTTCATTGATGATAATTTGGCAATGGTGGAGAACACTTTAATCTGTTACGTCAAACAATTTGCAAAGGCAGTGGTTGAAGTGTTTGGGCTGAAGCCTGTGGGTTTCCAGGTATGTTTGGCATTGATTACATGCATTGTGGTTCGAAGAACTACCATGTGACATGGTATGGACAGTTCAAAGGGCACAATAAGGATGCCATCATCATTGTTGAAGCCGTGGCAGATGAAAAAACATGGATTTGACATGCATATTGTGGGATGCCTGGATATGCAATGACATCAATGTGCTCAAACGGTCACCTCTCTATGCAAAGCTAACCAATGGGGAGTTATCGCCGGTGGAGTTTCAAGCAAATGGACGCACATACAACATGGTCTACTGCCTTGCGAATGGGTTATATCCAAAGTGGGGGTACTTTTGTGAAGCTAATTTCAAGCCCCCAATGTAAGAACTAACTCTACTTTCATAATGCTCAAGCGGTTGCTATGAAAGATATGGAGAGTGCTTTTGGTATTTTCAAGTCAAATTTGCAATTGTGCGAGAACCAACGTTTTGGGATCAAGAGATCCTTTTGTACATCATCACATCTTGTGTGAGCATTGAGAATGAGCATGGGAAAGATTTAGATTACACCTTCAATGCTTTCATGGGAAAACTGGTACGGTTGTGTAGAAGGCAAAACCGAGTTCGACACTTTCTTGAGACGTACCATGACATTAGAGATCCCGTACGCATGGAGATATTCAAAATGATCTAATGAAGGAGTGATGGGCATGGCATGGGCAACATGATGCCTGGTTTTATCTCTATGTCTCATGCCATGTGTGATGAACTTTGTTGTATTGTTTGATGAATAATTCGATGTCGTGGATTGATGAACTATATATGTAATGATTTGTTGTTGTGTTTGTATTATTTATTTCGACTTGAATTTAGATGAGTTTGATGGGATGCGGCTGTTCTGATCCCTAGCTCATGTGAGCTCGGGTGAATAGTAAAATCAGAAGAAAAAATCGAAAAATTCTGAATTTTAATAACATTTTGAAGCATCGGTCTTTTTTTGCCACGTCTTGCATGAATGCCATTCGGTGATGAAACTTTACAAGCAATGAAAATATTTATCAATTTTTGGCACAAAACAATTCAGATTTTTTTGAATTTTTTATTGTACTATTCACGCAAGCTCGTGGTCAGAACAACACTTTCAGAGTTTGACGTTGATTTGTTGCCATATGCATGCAAATTGTTAGGAAGAAATATGTCAAATGACTACTATTTGAAGGCTGTTGTTGGAGATGTGGTGCCCTGTTTTAGGGTTGTCGCTGGAGATAAATATATTTTGATGCCAAAGAAAATCATTCGCATACCCTAAATTTTACACCAAAAACCTTTCTTGTGCCCTAAAAGAAGATTACTGTTGGAGATGCTCTTACACGAACACCATCGAGATCCCAATGGCAACATGTGCGTGGCCATCCAGCGACGCTGCACTGCTTCAGTTAGAGCATCTCTAGTAGACCCCGTATAGTGTTGACCCGCAAAACACATGTACAGTTCGTGGAAAAACGGCTTTGCGGGCCGGCGCGGGCGGCGGCAGAGTCAGACCCCACAAAACAGACCCATAAAAAAAGATATTCGCGGAATATGCTCTTTTACGAGTTGACTTTACGGGGTCTGCTCGGCCGCCACCAGTGTCGGCCCGCAAATCCGAAATTTGCATTTCAATTTCAGTCATGAAAACACATTTCTTTGCCTTTTTATTTTCGTCAACGACATTGGATACATAGTAATTCACCAAATCTTTGCTAGAGTAGTAAGATAAAAAAACAAGAATCACAATTATGCATTTTAGAAGATATCCAACTTTCATAACTGCTCCCGCTAGTCGGACCAATATCTTCTCCATGCATTCGCTGTTGATCTGAGGATTGTTGATCTTGCATTCTTTATTCTTCTTCTTTGGTTCTAAAGAAGTGGACGCTGCTTCCCTTCTAGTTTCTTCTCTAATTGCACATGCAGCCACATCAATAGCCTCAATTCTACTCAGGAGTGCACGAACATCCATTAAGTTTCTTTCTATCAATAAATCAATGTATTCTCCTTCCCAAAACTAAAATGAGCACCCATCTTCCTGCACACATGACGATGTCCATAAACTATCATAATTGAACCAAATAGGGTGACAAAGCCGAATGGAAACAACACATACCCCGTCGTTTTCGCATTTAAAGAATACCCATCCGGGGTGCTTCGGTGTGCCAGAAGTTAGCTGCAGCACTGTCTGTGTGTAGTCGTCGCACTGTATGAGCGGCATCGGCGAGCCGCTGCGCGAGCGCCGAGCCCGGCGGACAGTCGACCGAATCCTTGCCGGCAAACCGACGACGGCGGCTACAGGACGAACCAGTACCTGCATGAGGCATTGGGGCTTTGTCGGCGTTGCGCGGGGTTCTCCCCGACCAATCCATGGCTTGGCGCAGCCACCGGTGGCCGGAAATGTCAAATCCAGCCGCCGCATCGAACAACTGCCGATCTGCAACTTTCCGGCCCGTCGACGCAGGAGGAAGTGGCGGAGGGCAAGCTCAGGCGTGTGGCGGCCCTCCGGCGTGATCCCGCCGACTAGTTTGGTCAGAATCATAGGCGACGGGCCGGCGGGGAAAAGCGCGGGGCGAGGGGGAGAGGGGTGGCGGTGGGTGGGGAAAAGCGCGGGCTGGACCCCCCCCCCCCCCCCCCCCCCCGACGGTCGCCAACCGCTACCACTATATACAAGGCGCCGACGGGGCTAGGGGGAACCCGTGTTTTCGCGGGTTGAGATGGGAATTATGCCGCGCCTCGCAAATTTTTTTACGAATCGGACGCATTTGCGGGGTCTGGTCGGGCAGGATTTTTCACGCGGACCCATATTTTGACTGTTATTTTACGGGTCGCGGCTAGTCTGCTAGAGATGCTCTCGTAGTGGTACGTCGCAGTGATTCTCAATTCAGCGACGCCAACTGAAAAAATGCGCATGACCTGGCGACATCGGAAACCTTCAGATGGATAGTTAACACGCTTCGAGCTTCGACACATCACACTGTCACGGTCTCGAGCTAAGCACGGCCGCACGGCCGGTGCCAGCACCAACTTTCTCGCGTGGCAACTTTTGTCGGCCAAAAGAGCAGAAAGAGGGTTTTCCTGGGTTTCTCCTCCTGTGGACCTCGCACTTGTCTTGTTCATTTCAGGTAAACTACGCGGCAAGTTCCCTTTTGTTTTCTAGGCAAAGGAGCCAGCTCCCCGCGTTAAGTAATCTCAGTGGCCGGAACACTACCCAACAAGCCAACAAGGCGGTGTGTCGATCGCCACGTCGACGGTGATGAGGATGATGTGTAGTCCTGCCTGTTCTGGAGTCATCGTGCTTGTATCCTAGCACATCACACATCAGCTGAGTCGGCCCGACCGAGGCGAACAAGACGACCTGCTGCCCATGCCCCCCAACCCTGAAGATATTCCTTTCCCCGTTAGTTTTAAGAAAGATCACAACATACCGACTTGAAATCGTAGACCAGAAGAAAAGAAAGCAAGAGATATAGATGTAGGGGGATAATCGATCCAGACAGACGGCAGGCACATATTTTTGTCAAAGCGATCTGAGTCCTTTCCAGAAGAGGTAGGAAGACTCCTCGCCACGGAGGAAGTAATTGCAACTTGCAACAAGTTGCAAGTGGCAACAATTTTTGTTGTGTACCTGTATGACGTAGGTGTATGCGTGTGTATTTTATTGCTGGTTGTAAAGCGTCCGAGAATCTCCGGATTCTTGCGTGAATTCATGTGAGCCCGCCGAACAGCCGAAGTGCCGAGCAGGACCAGAATATTTGGAAGGAAAGGTGAGGCAGCCTTCTCCTCTCCTCTTTAATTAATTCCATTCCATAAAGATAGCGTGATAAACAACTCGCCGTATCTCTTAAGCGATAGGTGAGCTAATGGAGTATTTAGGAATTGTACTGATAGGGACCTCTCAAGGAAAATTAGAAATCACGTTGATGAAAGGCAGATTGGTTAAAGAGTAGAGTATTTGTTTTCTTTAACTGACATAATATATTTGTAAGTGCTATTATCAGAGGGAAGTCAAGCTGCTTACCACCACAAACAAACAATTGTTTTTTATCTGGTGAAGAATTGCAGCGGACACTTCTTCTGGCTCGGTATTATTATTAAGGCTGGCCATAGTGGGGTAACATAACTAGTATCATCTATTTGGGACTCGCAAACATGCTTATGTTGCAAACAATTAAAAAAAAAGAGAGGTAGTAGTAACATAGGTAGATACCATAACATAATAAATGTTATGCTACTATGTGTCATGCATGGTAATAAATGAAATCATCTATGATACTACTTTATGATACTATGAACTATAGATGTAGTATCATACACTAGTATCATATGCATGATACTAGTATATGTTACTCTCCACTATGACCAGCCTAATATCGCCATCTTGCGCTATGTGGCACAAGTTGCCGAAAAACTTGATAGCTGTGATTTTGTCTCCAGCCAAGTGCATTGTTTCCGTTAACTTGATAGCCGGATTATATTAAGCTGTTGACATCGCTGTGGCTGCGTAAGCATGATGATCCCGTGGTTGGTGAGCACCTATTTTTTTTATATACTCCTACAAGTTTGGTTTTATTTAACCGTGCATCTCAAGGTGCGAGATTTCGTTCGGTGGTCGATTCAGATACGCTACTTGCCCTTTAGTGTTTCTTGTACTGATTGACATATCAGGCCTCTCTGGACAACGAACTTTTGTCATGATTCGGAAAAACATTCTTGGACAATGTACTGTTATTGTCTGAAATCGTATTAGTAAATCGGCAACGAAGAAAACCAAGCTGAAATCCCGTCTTCCACTTCGCCGGAAAGATTTTTTCTTTTGAATAATTTGAAGATTGCTAACCACGCCTGCTCCGTGGTCGTAGGAAAGAAACTTACTTCCTGCGTAAGAAAATATAAAAGCATCTACATCACTAAAATAATGATCTAAACATTTTTATATTTCTTTACAGAGAGAGTGTTTTCTTTGCGGGGATAGTTGGAAAGAAACTTGATTGCATTCAAAAACTAATCGAAGTGTTTCCGTGTTGTCTGGAACCCTGCTTATGGAATTATGAATTGTTATACACAAAACATCATCAAAAAAGCGTGTGATGCCCTTCTTTTGATCATGTCACGTTGGATTTTTGTTGATGTGGGGTATAGAGACTAGACAGTGGGAGAGAAAAGGCCAGTGTCCTTAAAACCAAGAAAATCGGAGAGAACAACAATTGAAAAGAGAAAAGCAATTGTCTTTCCTCCTGTACAATACCTTCTTTTACATATTTAGATAACAATGAAAATGCGTCCTGAATGAAACTGATAAGGTAATGGCATAACTCATGAGAAATGTTGATGCCCGTATGGATGGACGAGCTTAAGAGAATAAACAAGTCGGTCAACAATGACAAGTGGCGCAAGAATACAGAACTCTGGAAGGAAAATCTGTGCTCTGGAATCTTAATTACTAGTAGGCTGTCACGAGACCATATACATAAGTTGTTCTTTTCTTCTTTCAGGGGTGACCATATACATAAGTGTAAACCAGCGAAGATACTTGGCATTCTTTTTTGGGACTATACTTCTTTGATTACAACGTGGCTGGTAGTGTGGGCTGCACACCGTATATGGCATCGGTTCTTGTGAAGGTGATCGCTCAAGCAGAGCGAAAACGTTCAACCAGGGGCATCGCAGTATTACCAAACAAATCATTGTTGCACGCTGCATTTATTTTTTTCTCGAATACGCAAAGCTTGCGTATCATTGCATTGATAGAAGAAATAGAATGGGTACTTTTCCTCTAGGGTTTCCTAGAGTCCACTTTTCCTCCGGCGGCGCCGCCGGAGTCCACCCACCAAATTCCAGCGTCACGTTTAGCGATCTGGACCGACGATTCGCGAGGGCTCACCCTTGTGAACTAGAGGACGGTGCTGCATGGCGGATCAGGACGCCCAGGGGGACAGGGGCGGAAAGGAAGGAGTTCAAGGCGGATTAGGGTTTGCCGTGGATGAGGACGTTGCTGGAGGTAGGAGAAGGGAGACTGGGGCAACCTCTGGTACGATCGAGGACGGAGCCAAGGAGAGGAGGAGGTCGAGATGGGGGACACAGATCGGGATGAAGCTGTAGATCGGAAGGAGGTTGAACATGGATGGGATCAGTTTGGGCCGAAACCTGAGTTGGAAGATGCCTTTGAAGGCTTGAAGCTCCATGGGGAGGAAGAGGAATCTTTCTGGGGAGGTAGAGGAGTTGATCAAGGATGTTCGTTGGTTGTGCTTGTTTTGGGTACACACTATGAGGCCGTTTAGCCACGCGGCGTTGCTGGATTCAATGAGGAACGCTTGGGCTTGCGCCCAGGGAGTAACTTTCAACATCAAAGGGACAAATCTGTTCTTGGCTCAGTGCCATTGCTTGGGGGATTGGAAGCGTGTCATGGAGGGAGGCCCCTAGCAATTCCGACGAGATCCGGTGGTTATTGTGGAGTACGATGGATTCACAAACGTCTCCGAGTATGCTCTAGATATGTATCCCCTATGGGTAAGGATCAAGGGTCTACCGGATGGGCTCACAAGGAAAAGGGAGCTAGCTGAGAAAGTTGCTAAGAAGGTGGGAGAGCCGCCATTCACGGTGGTTGTGAATGAAGGAAGAATTAATCCCTCTAGTCACTTAAGAGTAAGGGTGTTTATGAATGTGCAGAAACCATTGGTGAGATTTGTGAGTATTACTCTCAAGGAGACGAAAAGGTATCCTGTTACATATGAGAAGCTACCGGATTTCTGCTTTTTCTGTGGCTGTTTGGGGCATGTGGTGGAAGAGTGCGGAGACGGGATTCACGATCCTTCTGAGTGTGATTGGGAGGACTAAAATTTGTGAATGATCTACCTTGGCTTGTTGTGGGTGATTTCAATGAGGCCATGCGGGGCTTTGAGCATCTTTCGGCGACACCACGGGGAGAGCCACAAATGGTCGCCTTCCGTGATACTTTGGAGATCTGTGGCCTAGTTGACCTAGGCTTTGCTGTGATCCCCTTTACGTATGATAATAAGAGGGGAGGAGGAGGCAATGTGAAGGTGAGGCTGGATAGGGCAGTGGCTACTAACTCGTGGAGGAACTTGTTTGCTTATGCTTCGGTTCTACATGTGCCCTCGCCTTGCTCGGACCATGTGGCACTTGTTCTGAAGGGGTCGGTCGATCGGGGGCCGAATGGGGGGAAGCACAGGAGATATGAGCTGTTTTGGGAGAGGGACAGATCTTTACCGAAGGTGATCAAGGAGGCTTGGGAGGCAGTTGGAGGCGTGGACAATATGGTGCAGCTGAGAGACGCGCCAGCTAAAACGATGATAGCCCTTCGACCGTGGAGTAAAAAATTTGGTAATGTTACTCGAGAGCTAGCTAAATCGCGAACCCAGCTAGAGGAGTTGATGAACATGAACGCTGATCGCCAAGATATTGTACGGGTGACGGATAAGATGAATGAGCTTTTGTACCAAGAGGAGATGCTTTGGCTACAACGTTCGCGTATCACGTGGTTGAAGGAAGGGGACAAAAACACTAAATATTTTCAAAGCAAGGCAGTTTGGAGGGCGAGGAAGAGCAAGATCTATGAACTTATGGACAGCGTCGGTGTAATTCACTCCGACCTTGTTGGCATGGGGGAATTAGCCAATATGTATTTCCATGATATTTTTACAGCTGACCCGATGCTTAATGCTGTGCCTATTCTGGACTTATTTAACCAGGTGGTAACCGAAGAGGATAATGCTAAGCTATGTGCGCCTTTTACAGAGAAAGAGATTTTTGATGCTTTGTTTCAGATCGGGCCTCTAAAATCTCCGGGTCCGGATGGCTTTCCGGCGAGATTCTTTCAGGGGAATTGGAGCACTCTCAAGGAGGGTGTGCTGGCAGCGGTGAGGGATTTTTTCAGTATGGGAATCATGCCGGAGGGGGTGAATTCCACCTCGATAGTACTTATTCCCAAGATCCCCAATCGTGTGAGAATCACAGACTACAGGCCTATTAGTCTGTGTAATGTTATCTATAAGGTGATTTCCAAGTGCCTCGTGAATAGGATGAGGCCTTTGTTGGATGATCTCATATCTCCTGAACAGAGTGCATTCATCCCTGGAAGGATGATCACGGACAACGCGCTTGTGGCGTTTGAATGTATCCATCACATTAAGCAGGAAAAGGATCCTACAAGAAGTTTCTGTGCGTACAAATTGGACTTATCAAAAGCTTATGATCGAGTTTATTGGGTCTTCTTGAGGCAAATGATGCAAAAGTTGGGTTTCTCTCAGCGATGGGTTGACTGGATAATGTCTTGTGTCATGTCGGTGAGATACTCTGTCAAACTAAATGGAACCCTCTTGGATTCGTTTGCACCGACGCGTGGGCTTCGGCAAGGAGATCCGCTATCCCCGTTTCTTTTCTTGCTTGTGGCAGACGGACTATCTGCTTTATTGAGAAACAAAGTAGCTACGGGCGAAATCACGCCGGTTAAAGTGTCTAGACGAGGACCGAGTGTGTCGCACTTATTGTTTGCTGATGATACGTTGTTGTTCTTTGAGGCATCAGGAGAACAAGCGAGAGAGGTCAAAGTTGTGCTGGACATATATGGTAGGGCGACAGGCCAGAGCCTAAACCCCAATAAGTGTTCTATTCTTTTTGGGGATGCTTGCCCTGTTGCGAGGCAGGAGGAAGTATGGGCAGTGCTTCAGATCACTAACTTGCACTTTGAGGAAAGGTACTTGGGCCTGCCGACTCCGGAGGGTCGGATGTCTAAAGGTCGTTTTCAGAATTTGCAAACTCGGTTAACCAAGCGATTGCTACAGTGGGGAGATGGCCTCTTGGTGCAACCGGGGAGAGAAGTGTTGATTAAGTCAGTTGCACAGGCTCTCCCTACATACATTATGGGTGTCTTCAAGCTACCCTTTTCGGTTTGTGATGATCTTACGCGCATGGTGCGGAATTTTTATTGGGGGTCGGCAAAGGGCAAGAGGAAGGTACATTGGAAGAATTGGGACCATCTCATGCAGCCCAAGGACAGGGGGGGTATTGGATTTCGTGACTTCAGGCTGTTTAATCAAGCCCTACTGGCTAGGCAGGCGTGGAGGGTGATAACTAAGCCGGACAGCCTTTGTGCTAGGGTTCTAAATATCACGTTATTATCCGGATGGTAAGTTGGAAGATACAGTTTTTTCAGGAAACAGATCATCTTCATGGCAAGCTATATGTCATGGCCTGGATTTATTGAAAAAGGTCTGCTGTGGAGAGTTGGTGACGGTGCAAGTATACTGGTTTGGCGAGATAATTGGATTCCGAGACCCTTCTCTTACAAACCGATCTCCCCGCAAGGGCGATGCCGCATCCGCTTCGTCTCTGGTTTTTTGAATACTAATGGATCATGGAATGTTGAGCTCCTTCGGGACTTTTTTGTGGCTGCAGATGTGCATGAAGTTTTAAAGGTTCGCGCCTCACCCAGGTTGGCGGGACATGTTATTGCATGAGGTCCGGGTCGGCATGGAAGTTTTTTGGTCAAATCAGCATATGAGTTGGCCTTTGACGAGGACCGTCGAGGTACTACGTCTTCGTCTAGTGCATCGCCTTCGAGACGTCATGCTTGCTGGGATTTCATCTGGAAGTGTGATGCTCCTCCAACTGTTAAGCACTTCTCTTGGCGCATGGCAATTGATGCACTCCCTACTTGGCAGAAGAAACACCGTATTGGGTTGGAAACTACGAGTATATGCCCGGTGTGTGGAACAGAAGAGCAGGGCGGGATCTGTTTGTGGCTATGGCCAAGGTATGGAGGCTGCCAGACATTACATCTATACTGAACAATGGTAAGGAATGGCTGTTACACATCCCGAGTCCTCTTACCGAACTTGAACGCACAATGGTACTAATGATTTTTTGGAGAAGTTGGTTTGTTCGTAATGAGCTCACTCATGCAAAGCCTGCCCCGCCAATGGAAGTCTCGGTATGTTTTATGCAAAGCTATTTGGAGTCTTTGATTCGTATAAAGCAAAACCCATGAGCTGATCCAACCAAGGGGAAAGCATATGTTGAGTGGAAAATCCCAAAGAAGAGGGGAAGTGGTGCTGCAGTTCAGGAATGAAGATGGACGAAACCAGACCTAGGGTGGTGCAAGTTAAACACTGATGGCTCTTTTTCTGCGTTTGGTGAAGCTGGGGCGGGGATGATCCTGCGTGATCATATGGGTGCCATCAACTTCTCGGCTTGCAGGATTTTGTACTCGTGCAGGGACCCCCTCGAGGCGGAGATGTGCGCGTGTATGGAAGGCTTGTCCCTGGCAATACAGCGATGTGACGTGCCGATTGTCGTGGTTCTAAGTCTGACAGTAGAAAGGAGGGTAGGTATGGAGAGGCAAGATCTTAGCTATGATGAAGGTGTACGCACGATGTTTACGAGTTCAGGCCCTTCTCGGAGGAAGTAATAGCCCTACGTCTTGGTGCCCGGAGGCGGTCGATTGGATTATATGTGTTGGATTACAAAGGGTGCGAACCCTTGTGCCAGAGGAGGGGGGGTGGCTTATATAGAGTGCGCCAGGACCCCAGCCCCACTCCATTACAAGGGGACTAATGTATATAAAGTAGAGGCGTTACTGGTAACGCCAGCATTAAGTACTCTTAATGCTCATGAAGACTAAGGAATAAATATCTGGACGTTGTGTGCTCTCCTGACTACTGGTCTTCGATATGGTCGAGTGATCTTCCTTGTGGTCGAGTGGCGATAGGTAACCACCGTCGAGTGATGTGAATGTCGAGTGGATTGCACTCGACATATGAGACTGGTGCTCTTCTGTCGACTCTTGGTCTTTTCATCTTCCAGGATAGTGACCTTGGGTAGGACGTATAGGTCGAGCCTATGACCCTACCCCAGGTCTGTATCCTCGTCAGTAGCCCCCGAATGGATTAAGGTGTGAGAGGATAGAAAGACAATGTTGGACCTGTCTCGTGTCTCCGCGAGTGCTTTCTGTTAGACTGAACGCCTGCGTTGGTACTTCAGGGACGACTCGGTTGCCTTGATCCATTCAGTGATTAGTCGACTGAATTGATGACTTCATGCATCGAGTGTCGCGCGGGGGTGTGAGATCTCAGGCGCGATTGCCTGCGGGAGATCCCGGATTCCGCGGGATACAAAATTTCGGGGGCGCGCGCGAACAGAGGGGCGCCGAAAAAAGGGGACCCAGATAAGCAGCGACGCCTCGATCATCGTGCCACATTTTTCGCCACGTTCGCTGCGCGTGCAATTGTAGCAGGATTTGAGGGGATTGCCCGGCCCCATGCGTCAGTCACTCGGAAGTGAGCCTTTATAAGGCGACGGGGCCGGGGTGCTTGCACTGTGCACTTCTGCCTCTTCTTCTTTCTCCTCTGCTCCTCCACCGCACCAAGCGCCTCTGCCTCCGACGCTGCTGCCCTCTAGCCATGGTGAAGGACAAGACGGCGGCGCTGGAGCGCGCCAAGAAAGCAACGGGGGTGGCGAAGGGCAAGAAACCAAGTCACGGATTGTCGTCGCGCTTGGGGCTGCCGCCGGGCTTGATCCAAGGCAATTGGATCCGGTCTTCGATCCGGCAGGAAGATCTGACCGATCTAGAGGAGTCCGGTCTGATTGCAGCGGGGGTGGCGAGGCTGCCGAAGGGAGAGACGGAGCCACAACCTCGACCGGGTGAGTGCGTCTTGCTCGCCACTCATGTCGAACGGGGGTTCTCGCTTCCTCCGCACCCTTTCTTTCGAGGGTTTTGAACTTCTTCGGGGCACAGCTCCACCAATTTTCCCCCAATACCATTACGTATCTAGCCTCTTTCGTGTCGATGTGCGAGAACTTCTTAGGGTGTCGACCGCACTGGGGTCTCTTCAAACATATCTTCACCATCCGATCTCAGTCGGTTAAAAAGGCGAAGTCGAGTGACTCGAAAACCCACGTTATCCAGATGTACGGGGGCTTAGGCATTCAAAAGAGGAATATGAGCGCTTTTCCGTCCATGACCCTTCCTGAATCCGTTAGGGGTTGGCAATCGTCCTGGTTCTACTATCAAGACATTGCGACTCCAGGTCATTCGACCGGTCTTCCTCCTTTTTCATTCGACCCTTTCCAAACTCCTGCAACACTGAAGGTTACTGCTGCCGAGACCATGCAGACGAGGATGTTAGTGGACCGAGTGGTCCAGCTCATCAATGACGGTTTCACTGGTCTGGACTTGTTAGAGGTATTCCTCGCTAGGCGTATCCAGCCTCTCCAGGCCCGTGACAATTCGATGTGGTTGTATTCTAGGCCGAGTGACACCACTCGGGTCCATCCGGAAGAAGTGTCGCTCGACACCGTGGCCTTGTGGTTGAAGAGCATTACGGGCACTCAAGATAACCCTAGAGGATCCAGGCGAGTCATCCCTTTCGGAAGCGACAACCCACCCGACAAGGTACGATCTTTGTTCCGACTATATTCCGCCTGCATTCCGACTGAACTCGACGTTGGCTGACTCTTGTCTTGCCCAATTTGCTTCGCAGGTATTCACTGAGATGTACTCCATGCCCAACGGCGAACAGGATTTGGTGCAGGACCAGGAGGGGGAGGACAGCTCTGAGGAGAGTGGTGAGTGGGAGTCTTCGGAACGGGAGGAGGAGGAGGAAAGCGAGGAGTCGGACAAGGAGGAAGAGGTCGACTCGCCGCTGTGCTCCGAGCGTCGATCCAAGCAGCAACACGGTCCGTCTGGCGGTCGTGCGAAGAGTGCAGCTCCAAGTGCCACCACCCACAAGCGCGCTCGGACATCGACTCCGGAGCCGATGGAGAAGGTGGCTAAACAGCCAAAAGTCGCCCCTTCCAAGACCCGAAAGACATTGTCGCGAATCAAGATGGAGGTCCCCATTGCCTCAGGGTGAGTATCTCATTTGTGTTTCTGTGAGTCGACTGAAAGTTCTCTCGATCCGACTGATCAGTCCTTGTGACTTTTCAGCCCCGCCTCTGCTGCCACTGACATGGACGTTGATAAGGGATCAGAAGGCGAAGAAGCCACCTCACAAGCTGGTAAGTTTGTTCAACTCAATTCTATCTAACTGAGTGAGTGGTCGATTGACTGAAAATTTCATATTACTCTTCTAATGTAGCTCCGCAAGATGTTGTTGTGCTCCCCGATGACGAAGTAGAAGAAGCGCCTCCGCATGAGAGGAAGAAGAAGAGCGGGGGTTCGAGTAGAAGGAGACTTGAAGTCCAAATCCCTCAGTCGACACCGGCACCGGAGGCTATAGCTCGGATGAACGTCACATTTGCTGACCTGTTGACGACTGATCGTCTGTCGGGGTCAACTACACAGACGCCTGCCGCACCAGTACAACTCCACTCGTCTGACCCGGCGGCTGCTTTGACTCCTCTGGAGCCATCTCTCTTTGCTACATATCAGACTCCAGATGACTCACTGAGTGCCGCTAGGGAAGCCCTTCGACAGGCGAATCTTGTCATGGAGCAAGTGAAAGTGATGCATGAAGCTAGTCAGGTAGCTTACAATGCCAGCACTGCCCTTCGGACCAATGTTCAGGTCAGTAAACTTCCAACTAAATTTTTTGAACGTTGCTTTATATCTGATCACCCACTGGGTGTCACCCACTGGGTGTTCTTCCGTTTAGGACTTCAAAAATCTTTGATTTTGCACTTTCTGAATCAGTGGGGGCACGCCGAGTGCACCCACTGGATGTAGTCCCCGAGACCACGGTCGGCTGCTGGCAGTCGACTAGGGTCTGATGAGTACATTTTTTTGAAGCTCTTTTGCTGAGTGTTCATCTGATCTAGTGGGGGCACGCTGAGTGCACCCACTGGGTGTAGTCCCCGAGACTACTGTTGAATATTTGATTCGGTAGTAGTCTGAGAATAAATCTTTCCCTTCACTTTTACTTGTATGCATCGACTGACATGCCTGTCTTTCTGGCTGCAAAGGTCTTGTGATCTTGGAGGTCGTCTCACCGAATTAAAGAAGAAGCATATCAGTGTTGAACTTGATCTTGAACTGGCGAAGAAGAACCTGAAGAAAGATCAAGAAGAAACATCCATCATGGGAGGTAATCACTCGGTCATTCTGTCTGCTTTGTAGCTTCACACTTGGTGCTGGATTTTCTTTTAGTCTCTTGAACCGAGTGAATTCACAAAAGCAGATGTGCCTAGTGAAAATCGCCAACTTCAGTCTCGTCTGAAGAGTGTTGTTTCTTTAGAGAGGATGAAGGAAGCTCTGGAGCAGAAGGACTTGGAGTTGGCAGCTGCTCAAAAGGAAGCGCGCGAGAAGACGAAGCTTGCTGACGAGAAGCTGGCTTCAGTCGGCAAGTTGGAGGATGAGAACGCAACACTGAAGACGGTTGTCTCGGACGCTAACCGCGAAGTCGAGCGGCTGAGGAAGGACAAGGAGAACTTGACCGCTGAAGTTGAGGGTCTCAAGACCAGGACCGGCAAGCTAGAGTCTTATTTAGAACAACTTGCAGCAAAGCTTGTACTGAAGCTTGAAGGTATGTCTATTCAGTTAAATAACCATCGTTGACTGGGTTTTGCAATTCTGTTGACTCATTGTTGGCTGTGATGAAACAGAATTCTGTCACGACTTCGAGGCTGAAACTGGACGGGTCGAGACAGGTCTCGACCCCATCAATTGCCCCATGAAAGATGAAGTTGCGATGAACTTGCTTCGACTGGAGTCTCGCTTGGATGGTGCAGTCGACTATCTGGCTCGGCTTAAGGCGGCGATGGTCCGAGTGGATGCCGAGCTCTGGCCCTAGGCAGAGATGTCTCGAGACCTTGAGTCTTTGATGACTCAGCTGAACCAGATCGCAGACCGAGTGCAAGAATGGAAGAAATCTTCTGCATGCTGTGGAGCTGATGTCGCCTTGTCTTTGGTCCGAGTGCACTGCAAGAAGGCCAAGGAGGAGAAGCTGGCGGCTCTCCAAGTGGCAAACACCAAGAAGCACTCCTTCCAGGACTTCATGGATACTTTCCTTGAGGCAGCCACTCGCATCACCGACAGCATCGATCTCGACAGCTTCTGTGACCCGGCCAGTCCTTCTCCCGCTGTGTGATTTAAAAAACATTATGCCACCACCTTGATTTGCCTCGGTATGCCGAGTGGATTTGTAATCGATAAAACTCCTTCGGGCCTGGTGCCCGAGCACTTTATTTTGCGGTTGGGTAACTTCGGATTTATCGCCTCACATATTGCATCTGTCTTCGAATGAAATTCGCCTTTCCCTTGAATTATTATCTTTTTGCTTAATGCAGCTTCTGGAGAAGAAAAGCCAGTCGACCGGTCCGGGGACCCTCGAGTAGCATCGATCAGCTCATCAGCAAGGCATTCATCAATGGTCTTGACGTTCCAGTCAACCGGTCGGGTGATCCTTGAGTAGCATTGATCAGCTCATCAGCAAGGCACTCAGCAATGGTCTTGACATTCCAGTCGACTGGCTGGGTGATCCTTGAGCAACATTGATCAGCTCATCAACAAGGCACTTAGCAATGATCTTGACGTTCCAGTCGACCAGTCGGGTGATCCTTGAGTAGCATTGATCAGCTCATCAGCAAGGCACTCAGCAATGGTCTTGACGTTCCAGTCGACCGGTCAGGTGATCCTTGAGTAGCATTGATCAGCTCATCAGCAAGACACTCAGCAATGGTGTTAACGTTCCAGTCGACCGGTTGGGTAAGGTTTTAGGTACTTAGGCAAGCGCTGGGCGGCAGCTAAGCCTCTGAGTGAGAGGATTGCTCATCGCTTGGTAGGATTTTTAACACTTAGGCGAACACTGGGCTGCAGCTAAGCCTCCGAGCGGGAGGATCGCTCTCCACTCGGTAGGATTTTTGACACTTAGGCGAGCACTGGGCTGCAGCTAAGCCCCCGAGCGGGAGGATCGCTCTCCACTCGGTAGGATTTTTAACACTTAGGCAAGCATTGGGCTGCAGCTAAGCCCCCGAGAGGGAGGATCGCTCTCCGCTCGGTAGGA
>NC_057798.1:129074456-129083606 GCF_018294505.1 Triticum aestivum
CTCATCACTTGGTAGGATTTTTAACACTTAGGCGAGCACTGGGCTAGAGCTAAGCCTCCGAGTGAGAGGCAGACTCATCACTCGGTAGGATTTTTAACACTTAGGCGAGCACTGGGCTGCAGCCAAGCCCCCGAGTGAGATGCAGACTCATCACTCGATAGGATTTTTAACACTTAGGCGAGCACTGGGCTGCAGCTAAGCCTCCGAGTGAGAGGCAGACTCATCACTTGGTAGGATTTTTAACACTTAGGCGAGCACTGAGCTGCAGCTAAGCCTTTGAGTGTGAGGCGGACTCATCACTCGGTTGGATTTTTATCGATTTGCTTCAAGAGAAGCAGATCCATGTCTAAGGTAATGTACACAAAAGAAACAAACAACAACCATTCGGAAGGAGCAAATTATGTCTTTTGATAGTTAAGCTAAAAGGTATTCCTTATTACATATGATCGGTCTAAAACATCTAAGAATAGAAAGGGCGGAGCAGATATGCATTCCAGGTGCGCGGCTCATCTTTGTTGTGTTCGACGTTGAAGAGGCAGTATGCTCCATTGTGGAGCACCTTGGTGATGACGAAAGGGCCTTCCCAAGCGGGGGCGAGCTTGTGTGGCTTTTGCTGATCCACCCGGAGGACCAAGTCCCCCTCCTGGAACGCACGACCCCTTACGTTCTTGGCATGGAATCGACGTAAGTCTTGCTGATAAATGGTCGACCAGATCAAGGCCATCTCTCTTTCTTCCTCCAAGAGGTCGACTGCATCTTGTCAAGCTTGCTCTGCCTCTTCTTCTGAGAAGAGTTTGACTCGGGGAGCGTTGTGGAGCAAATCGCTCGGCAAAACGGCTTCGGCTCCGTAGACTAGAAAGAATGGAGTCCGTCCAGTCGACCGATTGGGGGTTGTCCTCAGTCCCCAAAGCACCGATGGAAGTTCGTCAACCCAAGCCCCTGCCGCGTGCTTGAGGTCACGCATTAATCGAGGCTTCAATCCTTTGAGAATCAATCCATTTGCTCGTTCCGCCTGTCCATTCGACTGGGGATGGGCGACTGAAGCGTAATCGACCCTCGTGCCTTGGGAGGCACAAAAAGCTTTGAACTCTTCTGAATCGAAGTTCGAGCTGTTATCTGTGATGATGCTGTGTGGGATGCCATATCTGAATATAAGCTCTCTGATGAAACTCACGGCTGTGCTTGCTTCAAGGCTCTTGATGGGCTTGGCCTCGATCCATTTGGTGAACTTGTCGACTGCTACCAGCACATGAGTAAATCCACTCCTGCCTGTCCTCAAGGGTCCAACCATGTCTAGTCCCCAAACGGCGAAAGGCCAGACGAGTGGAATAGTCTTCAGAGCTGATGTAGGTTTGTGGGACATGTTGGAATAAAACTGACAGCCTTCACACTTGTCCACTATTTCCTTTGCCATCTCGTTGGCATGTGGCCAGTAAAACCCGGCTCGGTATGCTTTGGCTACGATGGTCGAAGAGGACGCATGGTGACCACAGGTCCCCGAGTGAATATCGTTGAGGATCATTCGACCTTCTTCTGGCGTGATGCACTTCTGGCAGGCTCCAGTTACACTTTCCCTGAACAACTGTCCCCTTATCATAGTGAAGGCTTTAGACCGTCGGACGATCTGTCGAGCTTCTTCTTCATCCTCTGGGAGTTCCTTCCTAAGGATGTATGCAATGTATGGCACTGTCCAGTCGGGTGTAATAACCAAAACCTCCATGATTAAGTCGACCACGGCTGGGATTTCGACTTCATTCGGATCCGTGGCGCTCTTAGGCTGTGGTGACTCTTCGGTGAAAGGGTCCTCCTGAACTGAAGGCGAATGGATATGTTCCAGAAACACATTTCGAGGAATAGCTTCTCTCTTGGAACCTATCTTGGCCAGCTCATCTATAGCTTGATTTTTCAGTCGGGGCACATGGTGGAGCTCCAAACCTTCAAACCTCTTCTCCAACTTTCTCACTGCATTACAATAACCTGTCATGGTTGGACTCCTGACATCCCATTCCTTCATCACTTGATTAACCACCAAATCTGAGTCGTCGTAGACCATGAGACGACGGACGCCGAGTGAAATGGCCATACGCAACCCGTATAGAAGTGCTTCATATTCGGCTTCGTTATTGGAGGAATCAAAATGAATCTGGAGAACGTAACTAAGCCTGTCTCCGCGGGGGGATACCAAAACTACCCTAGCACCTGAACCATTCAGCATCTTGGAGCCATCAAAAAACATAGTCCAATGCTCCGAGTGAACTTGAGTCGGCAATTGCTGCTCAATCCACTCGGCCAGAAAATCTACAATTGCTTGGGACTTGATGGCCTTCTTTGCCTCGAACTTGATATCCAAAGGGAGGAGTTCAATCGCCCATTTGGCCACTCGACCAGTTGCATCTCTGTTGTTCAGAATTTCGGATAGAGGCGCATCACTGACGACTGTAATGGAGTGGTCACAGAAGTAATGCGCAACGTTCTTCATGGTCATATATATTCCATAGACAAGCTTTTGATAATGCGGGTATCGCTGCTTGGACGGAGTCAAAACTTCAGAGAGATAATAGACTGGGCATTGAATCTTGTAGGCTTTTCCTTCTTCCTCCCGTTCGACCATGAGCACCGTACTGACAACTTGTCCAGTGGCTGCAATGTAGAGCAGTAAAGGCTCTTTACTGATTGGCGCATCGAGCATCGGCTGGGTGGAAAGCAGGTTTTTGAGCTCTGCGAACGCTGCTTCAGCTTCATCAGTCCACTCGAACTTATTAGACTTTTTCATCAATCGGTAAAGAGGCAAAGCCTTTTCACCGAGATGAGAAATGAATTGACTCAGGGCGGCCAAACAACCAGTCAGCTTTTAAACGTCATGCACTCGCATGGGGCGTTTCATTCGGAGGATGGTATCAACTTTCTCTGGATTTGCATCGATCCCTCGTTCGGAAACGAGAAAACCGAGTAACTTCCCCCCTGGAACTCCGAACGTGCATTTTGACGGGTTAAGCTTGATATCGTACCTTTTCAGTTGGCAAAGGTTTCTGCAAGGTAAGTCAATAGGTCAGAACCTTTGCGAGACTTGACCACGATGTCATCCATGTACGCTTCCAAATTCCGACTGATTTGAGTGAGCAGGCACTTCTGAATCATTCTCACAAATGTGGCTCCGGCATTTTTCAAACCAAAAGGGATGGTGACATAGCAAAAGCACCCGAACAGGGTGATGACGGCTCTTTTTATTTCATCGGGACCATACAGTCGGATTTGATGGTATCCGGAATACGCATCTAAGAAAGACAAGCGCTCACACCCCGCAGCCGAATCAACAATCTGATCGATGCGCGGGAGAGGGAAATGATCTTTCGGGCAGGCCCGATTGATATGCTTGAAATCAATGCACATACAAAGTGAATCATCCTTTTTAGGAACCATGACTACATTGGCTAACCACTCGGAGTGGTAGATTTCACGGACGAACTCTGCTGCCAACAGTCGAGCTACTTCCTCGCCGATTGCTTTCCTCTTCTACACGGCGGACCGCCGAAGGTGCTCTTTGACCGGTTTTACTTTGGGGTTGACACGCAAGCGGTGCTCGGCCAGTCCCCTGGGCACACCTGGCATGTCAGAAGGTTTCCATGCAAAGATGTCCCAGTTCTCACGGAGGAACTGGATGAGCGCTTCTTCCTATTTGCTGTCGAGTGTCGTTGATATATGAGTCGGTGCAGCATTGGGATCCATTGGGTGAATATGCACTGGCTTTGTCTCTCCAGTCGATTGGAATACAGAATCTGTGGCAGGCTTCTTGGCTCTCAGCAAATCACTAGGATCTGCACTCTTCTGATATTCTTGGAATTCAACTGCTGCCATTTGTTCGTCGGCGATCTTGGAACCTTTCTGGAAACATTCCTCAGTCTTCTGCCGATTGCCCATAATCGTGATCACACCTTTGGGGCCGGGCATTTTCAGTTTGAGATACACATAACACGGTCGAGCCATAAAGCGGGCATAGGCTGGCCTGCCCAAAATGGCATGATAGGCACTCTGGAAATCCACGACTTCAAATGTCAACTTCTCCTTTCGGTAATGCCTTGAATCACCGAAAACCACGTCGAGGGCGATCTGGCCGAGTGACTCGGCTTTCTTTCCGTGAATAACACCATGGAAACTCATATTGCTCTCGCTAAGCCTGGACATCGGAATGCCCATTCCTTTCAAGGTCTTAGCGTAGAGGATGTTCAGACCACTGCCGCCATCCATCAGAACTTTGGTCAGTCGAGTGCCCCCAACCACAGGGTCGACCACCAGTGCTTGCCTCCCAGGGGTGGCCACACGAGCGGGATGGTCCGATTGGTCGAATGTGATGGCCGTCTGAGACCACCTTAGATAGGCAGTCTTCTCGGCAGGGGCGACCATGTTTACTTCTATGTTGATGACCTTCAACCGACTCTTACTTTCAACATTAGCAAAAATCATCAGAGTGGAATTGACCTTGGGATAACCATCGTCTTCCTCCTCATTTTCCTCTTTATCCGACTCGTTTTCTTTCTCATTGGGTGGTTTCTCTCGGAACTGCTGGATCAGGAGTCGACACTGCCGGGTGGTATGTTTCGGATAAATCAGATTACCTTCCTCATCTTTCTTCATATGGATGTGGCACGGCAAATCCAGCACATCATTTCCTTCCTTGTCCTTCACCTTCTTAGGGGGGCAGGGCCCCTTGGGTTTTCCCTTAAACTTTCCTTGGTTTACAGATATTCAGGAACCAAAATGTATGAAGATATTCAGGAAAGATTTTGGTGGCACGGTATGAAGAGGGACATAGCCGCCTTCATTGCATGTTGCGACTCATGTCAACGCATAAAAGCTGAGCATCAGAGACCAGCCGGACTACTGCAACCGAACAAAATACCTAAGTGGAAATGGAATGAAATAGGGATGGATTTTATTGTCGGACTACCTCGGTCACGACACGGGAATGATGCCATATGGGTCATCACTGACAGGTTGACCAAAGTGGCACACTTTATTCCAGTGAAGACGACCTACAACACTCAGAGGCTTGCCAGGATTTATCTCTCCCGTATAGTTTGTCTGCACGGTGTCCTGAAGACTATAATATCCGACAGAGGCACTCAGTTCGTCTCAAGATTTTGGGAGCATTTACAACAGGCCCTGGGAACCCAACTAGCCTTCAGTACCGCATACCACCCACAGACTAATGGACAGACTGAACGCGTAAACCAGGTTTTAGAAGACATGCTGAGAGCATGTGTCCTCACATATGGAACCAGTTGGGAAGAAATCCTGCCTTACGCCGAGTTCGCGTATAACAATAGCTACCAGGCCAGCCTACAAATGGCACCATTTGAGGCTTTATACGGACGAAGATGTCATACCCCGTTAAATTGGTCAGAGACCGGGGACAGCCACATCTTCGGACCAGACATGCTCAGAGAAGCCGAGGAAAAGGTCAAGCTAATCAGAGACCGACTTAAGACCGCTCAAAGTCGACAGAAGAGTTATTATGATCAGAAACATCGTAGGGTCAGCTTTGAACCCGGTGAGTTCGTATACCTGAGAGTGTCCCCTATGAGAGGATTGCAACGGTTTAAGATTAAAGGAAAGTTAGCACCAAGATTCATTGGACCATTCTGCATAGTGGCACGAAGAGGCACTGTAGCCTACCAGCTAGACTTACCCGAAGACTTATCCGACATTCACGACGTGTTCCACGTCTCTCAATTAAGGAAGTGCGTAAGCAACCCAGAGAAACAAGTATCCCATGAGAACATTGACGTGCAGCCAGACCTCACTTATCGGGAACGCCCCGTAAGAATATTAGAGGAGTCTGAAAGGACGACCCGACAGAAGACCATCAAGTTTTTCAAAGTCCAGTGGAGCAATCACACCGACAGTGAAGCAACTTGGGAAAGCGAGGATTTTCTTCGGACAGAGCATCCACATTTATTTAAGGATCAGCTGAAATCTCGGGGACGAGATTTTTCCTAAGGGGGTAGGTTGTGACACTCCAAAATTTTAATTTGGTTTTTTATCAAAAACCTTGTGGTTTTCTTTGAAACGAGGCCATTTAAAATTTTCTTTCAGAAAACCTTCCTCTTAAAAACTTCCTTTGCTTTGGCAAGGATTTTATTTTTTTCAAACATTGGTGTTTGAATCTTTTGAAACTTCTTCTCTGTTGGTTCCCTCTCAAATTCATTTTTGGGAGTTTAATCTTTTTTCTTTTAAGAAGAAACTCTATGAAATTTTGGGATTTTCATATCTTGAAACCACCCATGACTTGGCATTTTGCCCATGTGGTAAAACCCCTCCAAAATCTCCCCTACACCTTGTGATCAACCTAAGTTCTCTGTCCCAACTAATCCAAGCAAGTTTTGGATTTTATTCTAATTATTTTTCCTCTCAAATCATTTCTGAAAATTATTTGGAGCCTGAGTGATTTTCAAAACAAGTACCCTATTGCATTTGAGTTTTGACCTCAAACCAACTCTCCTGGATAATCCTTTGTACCCACAACCCAGAACCATCTTGATCCACTCCTCCTCTTTTCAAATTTTTCAAAATTCAGTCTCTGCAAGTTTGGACCAGATTTGCCAAATTTGATGAAATTCATATCTACACTCCTCCAAAAATTCCACCAAAATTCAGGCAGCCTACTTGAGCAATGAGAAGCCACTCCACCAAAAATCAGCTCAAGGAAAAATCACCAGAGGCCAAATTCATTTTGTCGAACACCTTGCAGGCACTGTTGCTGTTCAAAATTCAGAAAATTCAGACTTCAGTGTCATTTTGCGTTCGTTAGCTTCACTCACGCGTTCACAGTGCACTTGGCACGTTCCTCGCAGCCCCTCCCTCTTGTCCGTAGCTTCACACGCGTGAGTGGAGCCTTCCTGGCGTCGGTGGCACGTTGGCCCGCCCTCGCCGGCGTCTTCTGCGGCGTCGGGCCCTCCCGTGGCGGCCGACAGGGGACAAGAACGGCGGCTCAACGCCGTTCCGCGCTGCCCATCGCCCCTCTGCTCTCCGCGTGGCCTCATGCATGCCAGCGCACGCCCGTGGCACCGCCACCGTGGCCGGCAAGCACGGGACGCGCTCCCTGCCGCCGACGGGCCCGCGCCGCCCCGTTCTGTCGAACTCACCCCAAAGCACCAAACTCCAGCTCGATTAGCGCCTAAACGGAACCGGTGGACCTCAACGACGATGCCCAAGCCCCTAATCCCACTGCACATCCATGGCACCTCCGTAATCACTCGCCGGAGATCCCCGTTCACGGCAACCGCCTCGGGCCGCCTATAAGAAGGGCCCCCGAGCTCACCCTCGTGCACGCATCATTCCCCCTCCTCACCAACACCCCGCCAGGCCACTAGGAGGACCTCAAGGAGGTCTCCTCCCCCAACTCCGGCCGCCCCGATCCGCCTCGGCCTCCACCACGATTCGCTCCGGTGAGGCCATCTCCGGCGCCCAAACCCCGTCCGTTACACTCTCTAGATACCAAGAGCCTAACCCCCTCTTCAATTTGACCTCTGCAGCCCTCTCCGACGAGTCCCTCGACCACCCGAGCCGCCGTCCGCCGGAGCAAAGCTCGCCATCGACGTGGTACTCGCCGGCGACCACCACCACCACCAACCGACGCGGAATGGCACCGTGAGCATGGAGGTACCCTCCGATCCCCCTGCCTCGCCGTGGATCGCCGCCGGTGACCACCGCGGCTCTCGGGCGCCGACGAGCTCCGTTCCCCCCCCTCTTTCGAAGTTTAAACCTGACGAGTGGGACCCCACCGTCAGCCTCTCTGCTCTCTCTATTGAAACGTTTTCTGGAAGCGCCTTCGGGCAAAGTACGTTTTCCCTTTGGGCCGGCGTAGTTTCTGCCGAAGCGTTTCTGTTTTTATAAGCTAGCCCCTGGAAACTTTCTGTTTCATTACAGATGAGTCCCTGGGCAAAAACCCTTATAACTTTTAAACAGAAAAGTATTTTTGATTGATTCTTTTTCTGTTCTCTTTAAAATTTTGTCTAGTTTTTTATAAGGTTTATTTGAAAAATATTTGAAATAATTTCTGTGCACTCCTTGGTATTTACGATAGAGCATATATTTTCTTTATACCGTAGATACCGAAGGAGGTGACGGAGCCACGAACTTCACCGAGCTAGGCTCCGACTACTCTGAACCACGCAAGCATGTTTGAACTTTTGATATGATGAGTGTCTTGGCATGTTTTGCATTTAGTTAGTTTCATAGCATGTTGAGAAGCATATCGATGAACGTTATTTTATGCGATAATGAGGTAAGTGAGTTCGATGATCCATAAGTGGATGGATGTGAGTATGAATGGCCATGTGTTGGCATGAGGATGGGTGAGATGGCAGTGCCGTAGCATGCCAGTCTTACGCCGGACTATGTGATTTCAGTGCCAAACCATATCGGTCCAGTTCCTCTCATTTCCTTCCCTGTACTACCACATGTTTTCCGCAAGGAATATGGTTTAGTAAGTTGCAAACCGCTTTTCTGGTACACACCAAAAGGAGAGGCCGTGATGATGGTTCCATGGCCCTGGATTAAAGCCAGTCATCCGGTCAGGGGGCATGGGTGTTTCCGGTTGGGACCGAGAGGGGGGCACCCCTTAGAGCGCGCGTATATAAATGTGATCCCATGCTATTCGAGATTGTGATCTCCCCATCTCAAAAGTTTTTCTTGGACGATGTCTAGGGTGATTCCTAGCATCGAGAGGTAGGATGGGTGTGTACTAGTTAGCTGTGTTTTCTTCCGAAATACCGTAAACGGAACTAGTCCTTCGTGACTACGGAAATCCGTTGGCTGTGGGAAAATTTTGTACAAACTCTGAAGAGTCATATATTCCTCCAAATCATCTATTCCATGTCCAAATTCGTATTATCTTATCCTAATCAAAATGTCAGTTTTGATGGCAGAGATTCCGGTGATTCGCATGAGTGCTAATTCCGGTTAAATGATTATTCCTGTGGATGGACTAACCCATTTATTCTTATGAATTAAATGTTTATTATGAGTATATTTACTTGTGAATAAAAGCCCTTTCTGCGATGTCGCTCAGACGTCCGACTGTGGCATTGTTGTATTTTACTTTCCTTTAAAGCCCTTTCTGCGATGTCGCTCAGACGTTCGACTGTGGCA
>NC_057798.1:129083681-129084399 GCF_018294505.1 Triticum aestivum
CCGACTGTGGCATTTCTTTTAAAGCCCTTTCTGTGATGTCGCCCCGACGTCCGACTGTGGCATTTCTTTTAAAGCCCTTTCTGTGATGTCGCCCCGACGTCCGACTGTGGCATTTCTTTTAAATCCCTTTCTGTGATGTCGCCCCGACGTCCGACTGTGGCATTTCTTTTAAAGCCCTTTCTGTGATGTCGCCCCGACGTCTGACTGTGGCATTTCTTTTAAAGCCCTTTCTGTGACGTCGCCCCGACGTCCGACTGAGGTATTTCTTTTAAAGCCCTTTATGTGGTGTCGCTAAGACGCCCGACTGTGGCATCTTTTTCCTTATATTTATTTGTTCACCTTTCGAGGCGTCGCTTCAGACACCCGATCGGAAATTGTTTATGTTCTGTTGGGATTTCAGGCGGACTACCGCCGTTTCCCTTTTACTTACCTTGTTATGATAATTTTGAATGAACATTGGTGAATATATTCATGACGCATCCATGCATGCATTTGTTATATCTTACGTCCGAACTGTCTTGCGAGTACTTTCAAAGTACTCACTGGCTTGTTGATTTGGCCAGATGCTGACGAAGGCGATTTCATGGATGAAGAGTTCGATAGCGAGTCCGACACTTAGAGGAGTCCCAGTCAGTCTCGTGCGACCCTGGATTTGGTCACTGTTTTATATCCGCTTCCGCTACCAAATAAATTCATCGAGCCTCACCTCGACGCTCGA